>NC_051252.2:14440115-14740115 GCF_015237465.2 Chelonia mydas | reverse complement strand
GATCCTGGCTTTATTAGCTAAAAGCCTCATTCAGAAAATAACCTTATCCTAGCTTTAATGGATAAACAGTGATAGAATCCCTTAAGTGATATATATTAAACCTTCTTATTTTAACATAAGTTATATTTTATTCTGTGCATCAAAGACGGTTTTCTTTTTGACTGGTTTCTCTATGGTTTATGTGTTTCTTCTCTTCTCTTTAGGCTACCTTCAAGAAAAATGAACATTTTTCTCTATAGGAAGTTAATGTTCTTATAAAACATGTGAAATCTTGTGATGTTGAAAAGTTAACCTTATGGTTTTAAAGCTGATCTCTTTGGAAAATATGGCTCTTATTTCTAGTTATATTTAATATTCTTTTAGCTCAAAATATTTGGCATGATTTCTCAGAAATGCCATTTTGCTGGGAACAAAAGAAAAAGAAAAGAAAAGAGAAGAAAAGAAAAACGGTTTAGAGGATCAAGTCTGCTCAGCTCTTTCCGTTATTTACAAACTGGTCACAATACTGGCAACATTTTAACCCCTATAGCATGATTACTCAGTTTCCCATAGTCAAACTGGCTCTTTGTTTCAGGAGTTGGCCTGTAATTAGAAGGTAACTGACATTATGTCACATTTCTGTACAAATCAATGGGAAATAATATTGGCTGTGAAAAAAGCATCCCCCCAGGGTTTATCATGAATTTAGCCTTGACTGTTCTCATCCAAGGCTTCGTCAAGGTCAAGTTCTTTTACTCAGTAATTCTTTTAAAGAATCTGTGCTTAGTATGGGGGTTCTAACTGAAGTCCTTGGCAGTACACTCCGCAGTACATGTATTTCATTAATACTTTGCTTATTAAGGATTTGATTCAGCTCCTATAGAAGCTTGTCCATTGATTTCTATGTGAACTGGATCAAGCCCCAAAAGACAAACAAGCTAACAAAGAAAAAAAGGGGGAAGCACATCCGTTTAATACACTAAATGTCTCCCATTGATTAACAGCTAATCTAAGGGGACGGATGCGGAAACCTATTTTGGGGAGCTACTTTATTCTCCTTGTCTCTGTCAATAAGGGCTTGATCCAGCAAAGGTGCTGAGCATTCTTGCCTAGATCCTCAGGCTCCTGACATTGAAATCAATGGGAGATAGCCACTTAAATACCTCTGAGGAGCTGGGCCTCTGGTCGCAATACAATAAAGCACATAAAAAGTCTTGAGAAAGAAAGAATGAGGAGGGACCCAATAACAGTCTTCAAAGAGATTAAGGGTTGTTATAAAGAGGACAGGGATGAATTGTTCTCCATGCCCACTGAAGGTTGGACAAGAAGTCATGTAGCTCAATCTGCAGCAAGGGAGATTTAGGTTAGACATTAGGAAAAAACTTTCTAACTATAAGGACATTTAAACACTGGAATAGGCTTCTAAGGGATGCTGGGAATTCACATCCCTGGAGGCTTTTAAGAACAGGTTGGACAAACACCTGTCAGGGATGGTCTAGGTTTGTCCTGCCTCAGTGCAGGAGGCTGGATTAGATGACCTCTCAAGGTCCCTTACAGCCCTACATTTCTATTAATCTGATTCAACATAAACACATGCTTAACTATCACCACACAAACAGCTCCATTGACTTCAATGGGACAGCTCACATGCTTATGTACTATTGAATCAGATCCAGAGCACTCAGTCCCATGCAGAATCGAACCCACAGGGCAGCCCTGACTTGTGTCACGTTTGTGTAGAATGTTGAGATTATAAGAAGATAAGGCTAGCGCTGGTCTGTTACAAACTAGGACAGAAGTGATTTTTTGGCATCTCTTCAAAATGTGCTTGGATTGATGTTATCAGAACGAGTCCGATCATTAAAGCTACCAAGGAAAGTAAGATTTAGCTAAAATGTCCAACTATTTATGAAGGGCTAGATTCTGACACCCTGATTCATGTTGAATACCACTTTATTCCATGAACAGTCCCATTGACTGCGGTGGGGCTGCCCTAGAAGTGAGGTCCTGTGAATAAGTCTTTGAATCTGGCCCTAAATCGACTGTTTCAGACCTGAGGGGGAGAGTCTATGCAGCTCCTCCGTGTTGCACATCTTAGAACCCAAAGTCCAGGGGAAGTCAGGGTGAAGGTGGGTTTGCCACCTGTGTACCCTTGCCATCGATGGTTGCTCCAGGGGCTGCTCAGAGGACCCTGGCAAACCCTAAGTTTTGGCAATTTCCCAGGAGCTACCCCACTGGTTGTTGCATTGCCTGGAATCCCCACACTGATGGATGCTTTGGCTTTGCCCCTGACAAACCTCCCCTGTTGCCGGCCTTCTATCCAGCATGCTCCAGGGCTTTCAAAGGAGTTCTCAAAAGGGAGCTCTATGGCTGTCTTTTGTAGTGCCTGAGCCAGAGGAATCCTCCAACAGCCAGAACTAGAGCTTTTAGTGCCACTTGATGCTACTTTCACAGTAAAAAAGAGCTGGGGCAGGGGTAACGATCTCGCCCCCAAACTCTGCAAAGGCCTTATAAGTCAGTCTCAACAGGAGACTGTCCAAGAAAGATACATTAATCCCTTTGAGTATGGTTGAATACTCAAACTAAAATACTAAAACTGGTACAGAGTACTAAATAAAAATGAGCAGAACAGACTATTACATACCCGTGGTACTCAAATAGTGTATACACTAAGGGTATAATATTGGGCTCAACATTAGAGAAAACTGGTTGATCATACAATGCCTGTTATTTCTTAATTATATCTATTTTGTGATACATGTACCCTGCCAGCACTATTTAAAGGAAGTCTGATATTCAGAAATAGGCATTGATTGGAAAAAAAGGGAAAAAAAACCAAAGTTATACACTAAAAGTAAAGTATTGAGTAAAGGAATGGATCACATCATTAATGTAGGATATAGTTTCATGTGAGTGAAAAATACATACAGTAGATTGCATGGTGGCAAAAAAACAATTTGATTCCATACAGAAACCTTTCCTGTCTTAATTTTAATAAATATGTCAAATTTTAATAAATATGTCAAACCCTGAGATTCTCTCTTAGGCTGATTCCATAAGGGCAGATCCCTGTACTCACATGGAGCTCATTGCAGGATCAGGACCTTAGTTATTTCTCAATCCTTACTCAAGCAAGCTTCTTTTGATTTTGATGGGAGTTTGCCTGAATAAAGAGTGAGTTACAACTGAAGAATCTCAGGATTTGACCCAGAAGATTTTTTCCTTTTGTATTGAGCTGTTAGTTCGTTTCTTTTGCTCTTTATATTTGCTGCTTAACTTCTCTTTTCATGTTATGTTCATAGTTCTGTATAATTTAGTTTTACTAATATTTTACCTGCTGTTATAACTCTTAAGTATTTCATGTATCTTTACTGATCTATGCCTGTACTTGATAAATATGTATAGTTTCTTTAAAAAATCAGAAAAGAGTTAAAATAAAGTCATGCATTACACTAACAATGGCTGGCTATTTTTTAAATCAGGCGGTTCAAACTGCATGTCCAATATCATGGACTATTTTGCAAGCTACATCATTTTCAATACCTTTGTCATAATAAACATTTAAAATGTTCTATTCCATCTTTTATTTCAATAAATTGTATTAAAGGAATGTGAGGCATTTATTCATTCACTTGGCTCAGAATAAACCACAACGTTTTATAGGGTTACAAACATACTCTTTACATCCAGCTTGTTCAAAACACTGTTTCTTGTAAGCTTATTAGAACTTTATTAGAAGCTTAGCAGATTCCTGCCTCGGTTGTCCTCATCCTCCCTCTCCCATTCCCTTTGATTATCTGTTACACCCACCTGTTGTGTCTTGTCTTAAATTAGATTTTTAAGTATTTTGGGGCAGGGACTGCCTCTGACCATGGGCTAGAGTTTGCCTTTAGGGCGGCCCAGCCCGGAACAAGGGACAGTTTGTAATCTGTACTAACCCAGGAGTAAACCTGGAAGGTGTTGTGACTCAGAAATACACCTCTGCATCACAATTCCTTCCCTGCTTTCTCCTTGCTCTGGGGTTAGCAATTTGCTCCTGGCCTATTCCAGCAGCAAATTATGCAGTACCCCAGCTGGCTGAGCTGCACTGGTTAGAATGTGGTAGGGGTGCAGCAAAGGCTCTGCCCACTCACCACTCACCTACTCCAAGGAGGTAAGAAATGGACTCGTTGCCCTGCTTACCCCATGTGCCAAGGACCAGGTGTAAGGGGTGTGGACAGTTCTTACTCCCTCACATTCTCTGGTGTGGATGTGTAGTCCACTCACAGTCTAGCCACCTGTTACTCAAGATTTGTATTTTATGTCCTGAAGCATGAGGTCTGTTATTCCCTTGAAACATTTGTGACTTAATTTCCCAGCTTACTGCAGCTATTGATTCAAACTTGTATCTATTCACTCCACTTTTTTAATCCTATTAAACTGTCACCATGTTTTCTTGCGGCAGTGAATTCCACAGGTTTGCTAAAAGTTTTAATTTTGCAAATGGTCAGTTTCATTGAGTGTCCCTCTTCCATTAAAGTAATGGCTTAATCTTGCAGAGTCTTTCTACATAAGACCTCCAACATGTAGCCTTTCCTATCCATCGACACAGCTAAAACTCTCATTCAGGTTCTCATCATCTTGCATCTCGATTACTGCAGCATTCTTTTCTATGGCTTGACAAATGCTAGCTTGATCCATTGATATCCACTCAGAATACTGCTGCAAAGATCATTTTCCTAGCCCATTGCTTTGACCACATACCCCTCTCTTTGCATCCCTTCACATCACAGACTCTCTCTTCTCTATCGTATCAAACATAAGTTATGTCTCTTCTCCTATGAAGCGCCTCACATTTAGGAAAAGCCCCCAGTAAATGTCCACAAAACTCATTATGCTCCTTCATAATCTTCCTTAAAACTCTTCTTTGCCACGAGGCCTACAAAAACTTAACAAGGCTTAGGCTTCTGGTGCACTGAGACCAGGCTCAGGCTGCTGGTGCACTGCCTATCATGCTGACCAATACAATCTCATGATTTCCTTGTACTCCCCCTTTCCCGCATCTGTATCTATCTATTGTTTCTTGTCTTTCTTTTAGCTCGGTGTTTGGCGCCTAGCACAATGGGGTCCCGGTCCATGACTGAAGCTTCTAGGAGTTATGACTATACAAATAAACAACATAATAATCACTGAGATGGAGTGTGTGACTGATTTGCATTAGTCGAGTTACTATTCTGTATACCTTTGTCATGTCACCTCTTCTCACCTTCTCTAGTGCAGATCTTTTAACTCTCTTCTCATTGTAAGCCACTTGTCAAGTAACTTGCCATTTTCTGGGCCTTGTCACCGTAATTGGAAATGTCCTATAGCATACATTAGAAAATTCTATTTCTGTTACAGAATTCTAAAGAAAGATTATCCTTCCATTAATTTTTATAAGTTTTAAAAGTAATTTCAGTCAAGCCATATTATTTTTCCATAGCACCTGATTGGTTTCACTGCTTTTAAGTTTTGTAGGAGTTTTCCAATAGGTCAAACTTAACAATATCCATCTTGAAAAAAGATTGAAAAAACAAACAAAAGAGGATGCATTAAAGGGTAACACATAAATAACACATAAAGGACACTATTACATTTATACCTTTCTACTGTAAACTAGCATCATTTCTGCAATTTTACTGCCATTGTCCACTGAAAAATATATTTCCACTGAACTCTATTTTCCTTACAATTGTGTTGGAAATGTTTACTTCTAGTTGATTTTGTAGTAGACTCATCTGACTATCCGCGAGCTGAGAGCAGGTTGGTAGGAAATGTGTCTTCATCTGTGTTTGGAAAGCGCTTAGCACATTCTAAATAGCGATAAAATGGCCAATATGCTAGTCAGCCAGGAGTCTAACCTACTTGTAGCTAAATGAAAACAAGGGTGAAGGTGAAGCAGAGGTTAGAGGAATTCAGAAGGATGGGCCCAGACTCTTACAGGTTGTCTCACAGCTATGCCTGCTGACTGGCTCCTAGTAAAGGAGAAAGACAACATCAGGCTGTTATGATTTTTTTAAGAATCAACCAATTTACCAAATTTCTATCTAATTTCTTAATCAGACATCCTAGACAGACTCTACATCTCTGTTTCTTTATACTAATAGTACTTTGTGCTGTCCTGACTTTGCCATGTGCATGGCAGTACAACATCCTGTATAACTACCCTTTTGACTGTGTGGCATATTTAAGGTGGCTCCTTCTTTGAACTTTTTTAAGGCTCTGCTCGCAGTTTCACCGGGACAACTCTATTTCTTTCTATGGTGACTTGCTCCCTGTGCAACCCCACTGCAGTCAATGAAATTACACAGGTGTAACAGTAGAAATGTGGTCCCTGGCTTTCAAATATAGGGGATATTGGTCATACCATTAAGCCCGACACAAGGGCCTTTTAATTTAAATGTAATCTGCAAAAGACCAAATTACCAGCAACATGTTCTCATTAATTCCTGTAAGGGATGCTCAGGCTTTGACCCCTTATTGTTCTCCTTATCGGGAAGTGGCTGAGTCATAGTATTAATAAGCCATCACTCACTTAAATGGTCATTCACTGCTCCATGGACTAAAGACAGGCTCATCCTTTTGAAGTGGGACTGGGCAAGCAAGGCTGCTGTAATGGGCTGTGATTATTTTCACTATGAATGCTCCTCTGGCTTTGAAAAATTAAAAGGAGAGCTCATTTTCTTTCTTGAGTATTTCTCACACTGGCAAAAAAAATGAACACTTTGAAATGTAAATGATTTAATCTTTGCAAACCTCTGCCTCAGAGGGAGCTACAACTTCATTTACAAAATGAAGACATTTTAGGAAATGATTATCATTGTAAAATTGAGGCCAGCAGGGGGTCTGAGTTCAAACTCTTAGGATATCAGCAGTGTAACAAGTTTGATCTTCCTTATTGCATTGCTCGCATTTGCTCGTGTGGGTTCCAGCAGAGAGACTTTGTAAATGGGAATTTGTTCCCAGTAGTTTCCCTTAGTTAAATAAAACAGTTATGCTCATTGTTTAAAAAAAACCAACCAATCTAATACAATTCATGGCAAATAAAAAATAAGATTAAAATTATTTGGATTAGTACACAATTGGTGTGTGTATGTAATTTAGTACTTGAAAAGTACCGACAGCTTTGAAGGTTGAACTCGTTTGTTTATCCACAGCATAGGCAACAGTAGTGCTATCTTTACTGTACTGTTGTGTCTCAGACCTGATCTGGCAGGACCACCCCAAGTGGGGAAAGAGTATTTCATTTAAATGTAACCATTCAGTCCTTGGCCTCCTCTGCTAAGACTCCCAAGACAATTAATGCCAGTGGTAGTGCTGGTTTTAGTGATATAGATTAGGTCCCTTAGGAACTGACAGTGACTACTGACTCCCATCACAAGAAGCAGATGGTAGCAACTTTCAGTGATTAATAATCTAGACCATGATCTGAAATCTGATCTGGATGGACAGATCCCGTCATGCACATGCAATTCGACTGAGATTAGTGGCGCTCCATAGGGGAAGAGGGATCAGTCTGTATGAATTGTACCTTAGGAGGGAAGACGTTAGAGAAGATTCCCACTGGTGACTTTAGGGTGGGATTCAATGCTCTCTCACCCACTTTACACCAGTGTAACTCCACTGATTTTAGTGGAGTTGCTCCCAGTTTGCAGTACTGTACATGAGATTAGAATCAGGACCTTTAACTCATTACCTTTCCTCCTGAGCCAGCCTGTCTCCCAGCATGATTTACTCAAAAGCATGACTTCAATGTAAACTGTAAAGACACCAAATCTTCCTCGTGAAGAATCCCTGCTGTTACTTTGATCTCACTCTAAAAATTGAATGTATGCAACTCTGGCGACATTCAGAAGTTTAAGCAGTTGAATGCATCTATGCATCTACACATGCAAGGACAAAATACTGAATTTACCAGTATTCAATATCTGACCATGGTAAAAGTGAGTTGAGAATTAAGGGCTGTGTGTGCACAATGTACACAGTATAGATTGAATAAGTTCTGGAGAGCTAAGCCGTGGTACTGATCCAGATCAAACTTCTGAGGTTTTCCTTACACTAATCGTGAGGAGCAAAATATCTGCATTGTGTTTTAATATTCTATAAAAAGAGAGAAAAATATGCACTTGGGTTAAAAAAAGTCTGTTGAAAATGTCCACAGCATGTAGAAAAATAAAGAAACCTTTTAATAGGTTGCAAAAAAAAAAAAAGTGTAAACAGCATCCAGTATAAAGCCAGGCTCATTGCTTACTGTTTTTCTGGGCTTAAGCAGGTGTTTTGTTCATGTGCACTGAAGTGTGAGGCAGCTGTTCTCTCGAAGGTATGAAGGAGTCCATTGTGAACAACAGTCAGCTTTGCTTCCAAGGCAAGTTTGTAAATTGGACAATCCTAGTAACAGAGGTAAGTTCCACACACTTCCTTTTGGACAGGACTTCTTTTGCTTAGTTGAGCTACACACCTGACAGGTGCTGCAGACTCAGAGTCAAAGATGAGGGTGTGTAACCAGAAACAAAGGTGAGAAAGAAAGCCCTGTGGAGTAAATCTGGTCTTTAGCACACAGCATGTCAACTGTATCTAAATGATTGCAGTATAAATGTGCTATTTGGTGGTTTTTTATGAGTTCTAAGTGCCACTGACCTGAAAGATACTCATTCAGTGGAGGACTGACCTCTGACTGTTGAGTACTATGTCCTATGATATTTTAAATAGCTATTTGCATATGATGCCTATAACAGAAGATTACTCTGTTGGCTGATGGGCATTGTGGCTAGATGGGAGGCTATGGGACTGATGAATATGAAGGATGAATATGTAGGCTAGTGATGAAATAGCACTGAAGAGGGGTCCTGAAAGTTATACTAGATTGTGAGCTCTCTAGGGCAGACCGTGTTTGTTTTACTTATTTCTACAGAGTGTTGCACAATGGAGCCTTTATCCCCACCGTAATAGAATTAATAAGTTTTTTTAATGGACTGTAGCTAGTGAAACTCCATTGAGAATTCCAGAGCATTCAGTGAATTCTGAAACCTCAAGTCTCAAATGGATAGGGTGCGACTTCCTCAACCTCTAAGGAGATTTGATTTGATTGTTACTGTAAATTTTTTCCCCCAGTCCTGGCCAACAAGACTTACAAATACTGGACCCTGATTCTTTTTGCAGGCTAAGAAGAGAGATGGTAAGGGGTTTTGGTTAAAGCAGTATTGCCAACTCTCATGATTTTGTCATGAGTCTCATGATAATTACTGTTTTCCTTAAAGCCCCAGGTCCTAGAATCAAGTGGATATGTGATGACTTCAGCCTTTATTCTTAAATAAAAAGTAAGTTTCTAGCTCTCGTGGCTGTGGAGAAAGCTACAAAATGTGACCCCAGCAGGCAAATAAAAGAACCCCAAAGACTCAAAAAGCTGCAGGCAAATAAACAGAACCCCAAATCTATTATTTTTACATCATCTCATTATTTTAAAGCCAATCTCATGATTTTGGTGAGCCTGACTCATGATTTTTGAACATTTGGGGTTGGCAGTACTGTTAAAGTTCCTCCATCAAATGCTTTTATGCACAGTATTCATATAGGTCAAATGTCTCAATATGAACATCACCCTCCATGGACTGCCATTAAACGTGTGGCGATAAACTAATGACAACAGTCATCTTTAACGTAAGTTCCTTTTAGCTCAGCATTTTGGACAAATAACTCACTGTTTTACACTAGGGGTTGGGGGAAGCTGAAATAAATGTGCAACATGTTGCTTCATTCTCTATTACTGAGCTTCTAATTTTAAAGAAGTAGGGAATTTAGCAACTGGACTGGGATTCTATAAGAACTGGCTGCTTTGAACTAACCTGCAAATACTCTGCTATGGTTAATTCACTATCAACGCAAACTATTTCCAAGTTGTTGTTTTCTTAATATTGTCTTTAGTGGCAGATATTTTACATATTAAAAGTATTTTTCATGTTAGCCTAATGAACATGAATGGCTGCTGTAATCCACCAGGGGAACATATATTTGAGTTTTCATTCATGCTTTAGAGTATTGTCACAGTTAGGCACAAAGGAATAATCTGATTGTTTCCCAAATAGCAAGAACAAATCGTGATTGAAGGATTCCCTCTATTTAAAGCTATGCTTTGCAAAGCCTATTGAGCATGTTATCAGAGTCATCTCTGATGCGTATACTGACTAGACAAAGCTGTTGTATAGATGCCATTCAAGAGCCAATTTAGTATCAAATGGTCAATATTGCTGACTTGCAGATTACAAATATCACAAGATATTTATGTTTTTATATTAAATCAGCTTGAAAATAAGAGGCAAAACTCTGGGTCGCTCCATTTGTAATTAAAATAGGTCTGAATTTGAATCGATGTTTTATGATTTTATTTGGCTGGGATTTGAAAAGCGCCACCACTGATCCAGTGCCTTTGCCTTTCACAAAATAATGTGAAATTTGTATAAATGGGCAAAAGAGCATTAGATTACATCGCCTTGTAGGTCAGCTGGAAAAGCAAGAGCATTAAGAGTGAGTCGTCCACAATACGTATTCTGATTATGAGAAAGCGGAGTGAAAGGCAAAAAACAGGTGTTACAGGACACAGTGTGAGAAATTATGTTAGGGGATGATTGTAGCAAAGGGGTTAGATTCCCTCTGCTATCTTTCTGTGGTCAGACACTAAAACGACCAGGGGCGGTCCTCATATGTTTGACCTCTGGGCAAAGATAACTCTTTCATACCCTCTGTTCCACTTTTCCACTTTGTATCCAAGCCCTCTGCTATAAAATGTAAAACCAGCACATAGAACATGCTGCTTTGGAGGTCTGCCACTTGCATTCAGGCAACCATTTGTACTTTTGCAGGCGTAATCAATCTCCTGTTGCTATCAGCAGGGGAGTGGAGCTTTGCTGCTTTATGGCTTAAAAGTAGTTTTGTGCAAATTCTACTCTTCTCTCCCCTCTCCCTCCCCCCCCAGCCCCGCTTTTAGCTCCACTACTCATAGGATTTTCAGGGACATGGGCTAGAGCTGAGAAAAGAATCTTGTTTGATTTAAGCATAGAGGGTTTTTTTGTGTGTGTTTATATTTTCTCTGCATCTATTAAGGGGTGTGGGGGAGAGACTTCATTTATATGTTAATATTAGCCGGCACCCTGACTAAACTGACAGAACTATTTCATGGGAAGCTGACAAATTTTGTCAGCTAGGCTATACTTCCACATCTCAATGGTGGCAATAATCTTGATTAGCAAAACAATTGGGGGGCCAAAGCAGTCCTGCTGCTCCAAAGGCCCTGCTCTCAGGTTACAGTTTGCTAATGTGATGCATCCAGAGAGTCCTTCAAGCTTGAAAAAATTCTCAAAAGCAGCTGAATTTAGGCAAATGAAGGGAACCATTTTGGGGGTTGGACAAAAGGGGTTAAATTGATTGACCATGTCTCCATAGTCTTATAATAATCATTTACTTAACAAGTGCACAGAGAATCATTCCATGGTAACTGATGGAGTTAACAGAGGAAGTTCGAATGGAATATCTGTTTATCGGAGACGTATGGGAATTTTAGCCAAAAAACAACCCATCATTTCTATCTGTAGTATTGGGTCTTACTTAGAAACAGCAGCAAAATTAAAAGGATTACAAACACTTTATGATGGCATCTTCTCTGAAGCATTCCAGGCTTCCATTTTTCATTAGCTTGCTGCATTGCTAATTAAACCTTTGGAAATTAATTGCTCTTGTACTGAGGAAATGAAACTGCCTTATAAAGGCTTAAGCAGTCTTATTTTCAGTGTTATTTATGGCACCTATTTCTGCCTGCAAGCAAGTTATTTATATCGTCACCTTATTTGAATCAAACAGGCTTCATTATTATATACAGGATCCACATTCTGCTCTCATTTACACTTGTTTAAAACGGGGGCAGCTCCCCTGCTATCAGTGGAGTCACTCCGCATTTGCATTCATCTAACAGAACAAAATTTGGCCCACTGGAATTACAGGCTCACAAGAATTAGTCTGGCCCATATGGGCATACTATGCAAAAGCCCAAATGTTATACAACTCTCTTCAGAGTTTTTGTGCCAAATTCTACAGTTATATGTGTGTAAGTTGCATGTGTGGTATCAGTCAAAAAACAGATCTCAGTGTAAAGGAGGGTGTAAAATAAAGGCCATCCCACACTTTACTTGACACCCTCTGATAGTTGCTTTCCTGCTATACACACAGCCTTGACATGTAATTTACACTCCTTTTTCTACATAACTGTACATTATACTACTTTACCACTTACACCGTGATTTTTATCTTTGTAGAATTTAGCCCAATGTGTATACAAATAATAAGTGTACCTGTAAAATGCAATGATAGATATGTCTTTTTTTTGTAATGATTCGGGGAAAAAAAAAGTTTCCTACCTATGGCAGTCATAGCACATCTTTTAAATTTGCATGGAGCTGCTACACATTGAACTTCTTTAGCTTCAACAGCTCTTAATTCTATAATTTTATTAGATATTCTGCACGCATGAAGAAGGGACCAGGTTAAATCAGAGAGAAGAACAAGATAAACTATTTACGCTTTTGCTTCCTGTTCTTTGAAGTTTAGTACCATAAACGCTATTATGGTGAAATTCAAACTTTTCTAAGCCAGCCACTTGTGACCAATGTGCTGTAAGTACATTCATAACTCTTCCTTTAAATCTCAAAGCCCACTTCTTCTGTGCTGTTTAGAATGATGAGCAACTTTTTCAAATTTAGTTAACTGTGTACAGTTAGAATGTATTTATTTTAACTCTCAAATTTGTGAGCGCAAATACAGGTGAACATTTTTCAAGCACTGTCTTCTGCACATTCAAGATGTATCATATAAACAGGCAAAATCCTTTTCTCTAAATAGGCGGTGTGTGTGTAGGGTAAATTCTATCCACCACACTATCATAGCAATTAAAATTGAACATGCAAAGTTGCACGTGCATAAATGGAAACCAGGTGGAGGCTTCCTTGAAAATTAGTCCTCTTGATCCTGAGTCTCCTGTTAATAGCATCATTTTTATGGTGCTGGTACTCCATTGATTTAAATGAAGATACTTCCAACAGACACCAGTGTAGATGAGAGGATGGTCAGCTCCCTTATATCTAACCAGGCAATGGGTACTTAAAAAACAGCATCAGAAGTTGTCATAATGATTTGGCACATAATCCTGACTTTACTCAGGCAGAGCCCTCTTTAATGCCAGTTGGAGATCCGCCTGAGTAAAGGGTTCAGGAATGGGTCCATTGAGCCTTTGAAGACCTTGAACTACCTTGGCTAAATCACCATTGTAAACAAGCATTTATTTTCTGCAGATCTTATTCAGCAAAACAATGGTTTTCAGAGATTGACAAGACATATAAGAAACAAAATAATCATGAAGAACTAAATCCAGTGCCCTCAGGAATTAAAACTACAGTCGGGAGAGGGGTTTACTAACACGCAACATGCTGGCAACCTGCATCAAGTGGACTTGAAGAAGAACGCTGTTTCCTCTTCTTTTTAACAGTTCTGCTCACAGGCTCAGTTTTTTCAGTACTTCGTGTTTCCAGATGTTCATAACTGAATTAATTTTTTTAAAGGAGCCCAGAGGGCTGTTTTATACCATTGGTCACATGGTGCCATAGTGACACAGAAACAGAAAAGAAAAACACCATATTACACCATTGACATCATATTGCTACATCTTCATTAAGAACTAGAGCTGTCAAGCAATTTAAAAAATTAATCGTGATTAATTGTGCAATTAAAAAAATAAAAGAATACCATTTATTTAAATATTTTTGAATGTTTTCTACATTTTCAAATATATTTATTTCAATTACAACAGAATACAAAGTGTACAGTGCTCACTTTCTATTTATTTTTTATTACAAATATTTCTGCTATAAAAACCAAAAGAAATAGTATTTTTCAATTTACCTCATGCAAGTACTGTAATACAATCTCTTTATCATGAAAGATGAACTTACAAATGTGGAATTATGTACAAAAAAACTGCATTCAAAAATAAAACAATGTAAAACTTTAGAGCAGGGGTGGCCAACCTACGGCTCCGCAGCCACGTGCGGTTCTTCAGAAGTTAATATGCGGCTCCTTGTATAGACACCGAATCCAGGGCTGGAGCTACAGACACCAACTTTCCAATGTGCAGTGGGGGTGCTCACTGCTCAACCCTTGGCTCTGCCACAGGCCCTGCCCCCAACTCCACCCCTTCCCGCCCCCTCCCCTGAGCCTGCAGTGCCCTCGCTCCTCCCCAGAGCCTACTGCACACCACGAAACAGCTGATCGGGAAGGAGGGGAAGGCGCTGCCTGGTGGCGCTGCTGGTGGGTGGGAGGTGCTGGGAACTGGGGTCAGGGTGCTGATGGGGGGGCTGCTGACGAAGTACTGTGGCTCTTTGGCAAAGTACATTGGTAAATTCTGGATCCTTCTCAGGCTCAGGTTGGCCACCCCTGCTTTAGAGCCTACAAGTCCACTCAGTCCTACTTTTTGTTCAGTCAGTCACTCAGACAAACAAGCTTGTTTACATTTGCAAGAGATAATTCTGCCTGCTTGTTGTTTACAATGTCACCTGAAAATATCGCAAGATATTTACGGACCAGATGTGTTAAAGATTCAAATGGTCCTTCATGCTTCAACCACCATTCTAGAGGACTTGTGCCCATGCTGATGATGGGTTCTGCTCGATAACGATCCAAAGCAGTGCAGACCGACGCATGTTTACTTTCATCATCTGAGTGAGATACCATGACCAGAAGGGGGATTTTCTTTTTTGGTGGTTCGGGTTCTGTAGTTTGCGCATCAGACTGTTGTTCTTTTAAGTCTTCTGAAAGCATGCTCCACACCTCATCCCTCTCAAATTTTGAACAGCACTTCCGATTCTTAAACGTTGGGCCGAGTGCTGTAGCTATCTTTAGAAATCTCACATTGGTACCTTTTTTGCGTTTTGTCAAATCTGTAGTGAAAGTGTTCTTAAAATGAACAACATGTGCTGGGTCATCATCTGAGACTACTATAACATGAAATATATGGCAGAATGCAGGGGACATACAATTACTTAACATATTATTTTTTTAACAAGCGTCATCAGCATAGAAGCATGTCCTCTGGAATGGTAGCTGAAACATGAAGGGGCATACGAATGTTTAGCATATCTGGCATGTAAATACCTTGCAATGCTGACTACAAAAGTGTAACGCCTGTTCTCACTTTCAGTGACATTGTAAATAAGAAGCCAGCAGCATTATCTCCCATAAATATAAACAAACTTGTTTGTCTTAGTGATTGACTGAACAAGAAATAGGACTGAGTGAACTTGTAGGCACTAAAGTTTTACATTGTTTTGTTTTTGAGTGCAGTTATGTAATAAAAAAAATCTACATTTGTAAGTTGCACTTTCATGATAAAGAAATTGCACTATGGTATTGTATGAGATGAACTGAAAAATATTTCTTTTGTTTATCATTTTTACAGTGCAAATATTTGTAACAAAAATAATAATATTAAGTGAACACTGTACACTTTTTATTCTGGGTTGTAATTGAAACCAATATATTTGAAAATGTAGAAAAACATCCAAAAATATTTAATAAATTTCAATTGTTTTATTGTTTAACAGTGCGATTAAAACTGCGATTAATCACAATTAATTTTTTTATTGCAATTAATTTTTTGAGTTAATCACGTGAATTAATTGCAATTAATCAACAGCCCTATTAAGAACCATAAACAACCCTACGGCATGACATTATGGTGATTCCTTTTCTGAGTGAATACAGTGCAAACTTTCCAAACAGTTCTCTTTCAATCTATGGTTCTTTATAATACTCACATTGCACCAGATAATGGGTTTCAAGACCCATTGTATTATCCACATGCAACCAAACTCCGTGGAGGGCTCTCAGCAGCATTCACATCTGTGTGTGTGTGTGCCGGGGGGGGAGGGGGAGAAGGAGAGCCAAAGGGAAAGATATTCACTGTCTATAGCACCACAAAGATTCCCCCCAAAAGGTAATGCAGCTGATCTGTATTACCAGTCCTGAAGCATCCCTTCTGTGGTAGGCGACGTGTAAGGTCTCCTCATGGCAGTAGAGGCCCCATGTTCTGCCAGGGCGGGAGTGGTGCCCCAAGGCATGGAGGCAGTACACAATAGGAGAAATCTGGGGGCAACCCCTTGGCCTGTCCATGGGATGGCGCACATTTTCCCATCAACCTTTACTGAAAATTAGAGTAAGTCAAGAGTCTCCTTGTGCTATAGTATTCCTCATTATTTTTAAAAAATGAAGGGATACATATTCTTTACTTGATAAATGGGTGTGCACGCATGTGTATGTGTGTAATTCATCACTGGGAGAATCTCACAAAACTTCATTTACATGATTTTGTGGAAGAGATATTCAGACCTTTGTGTATCTCACTCACAAAAACTAGCCTGATCACTGCTCTTGAATGACCAAACAATGCCTCAGCTTAGCTGAAATGTTTCCAGTGAAGTTGTAAGTGAACAAGAAGCTTGAATCAAGCACTGGAATAAAAGCCCTCCACAATTTCAAAGAAAAGATAATAGATTTGGTTTGGTTCCAAACATCGTCAGCTAGATGAACACCAAGGACAATGTTTAGTTATAGATTAATAATCCAAAGTACAAATAGTTCTGAACAAATTGGGGGAAAACATAAAACCACAATATTAAGCAAACCAGAGGCCAAAGGTCTGCCTGCGGTTACTAACCATTCTCAGAGTTATCTATTTTTTTAAAAGTGATGACACAAACTATACTTAATAAGCCACTGAACTTCACAACACAAATATTAAGGTGAATCAGCCTGAATCATATATGCTGCAAAGAATCATGAAATGTAAAAATCAATCACAGTGTGTGCAGATCATAGTTCTTATGCAAACAGCAGTAATGAAATCACATTTATTTGCTGAATAGGAAAATGAAGATTGCTTTGCTCTCCTTTAACAAGGACTCTCATTTAGAAGGGAGGGATTCTAAATTATGATTTAAGTTTATTATGGAAAGTTCTCAAGAGTTCTCATTTCTGCATGCTCCTTTAAACTGGCTGGTAAATGCCAAGTTATATGGGAAAGATTCTATATGAAATTTCAAATTCCATATGAAAGAAAACTGGCCTAATAATCCTATTATTTAGGTGACCATGTGGCTGTAATATGTAACATCACTGGAATTCTACTTTAATTATATTTACTGTCAACTCCTTATAAAGCATTACCTACAGAAGTAACATGGGTTGTGGATTGTTAAAATATCTGAGGAGTAAATAGAAAAAGAAAGAGAGATGGACTTTCTTTCAACAGGAAGATAACAGCTAGAAAGACAAATTCAGACCTGCAATTTCACATATACCAGGTCTGAATTTTGTCTCACATTTTACAAACTGTGATCATTCCTTAGTTTGTACCACTAGGCCCACCATCGAAGGTGACAGCAAAAGGCCTTCATGCAATACAACATGCAAATCCCACCAACGCTCTATTTTGAGGGACTAAGGTAAGATTTAAGTGGTGCACAATGTGGTTGTCCTCTTCACAGTCAATATTAACCTTTTTTCTGTTGTAGATCATTTCCCAAAGCAGTCCCAATTTGAATGAATGGGAGCAAAGCTCCTGTTGGCTTCAATGGGGGCTTCATGTGCATACTCTGGCCACAAAAATTTGTTTCATGACATTTAGCACAAATAATGTCACCATTTTGTTTTGCCTAACTTCACACCTTTCCCCACAGCTTACACCTCCCACTCCAGTTCTGATTTAGTTGCAGTTTTCCCTGAAACCTTGAACAAGTTTGCATGTTTAGTCAGCACTGAATTTTAAGCCTGGAGATTTCCTGACCAATTTGAGGTCTGATAAAACTTAAACCACAGCCTTATATCCTTTAGACTCTGATTCTATGTTACCATTCTATATGCACTGTATCAAACTATTCACATTTTTGCAACATACAAAGAGGCTTTTCTTTTAGTTCCCAAACAATTGACCTCTTCAAATTCATAATGAGGAATGAATCGAGCTAAATGGACTTCAAGGTGAGTCATTCATTAATCATAAACAAAACAGGACTGGAATCAAGGACACATCAGCACATACTGTAAAGGTAAAAGGTTGCACAAGCTTTTTATTTAATATTAACTACATTATGTTTTTTTTATGTGAATTCTGAGAAGTTGATTTTCTCAGCTTGTTTGGAAGTGTTCAAAGTGACTGGCTAATCGCTCTCCTCAACCACTTTCCCTTCAAGTTAATATTTGTTTAACAAAACTGTATCATGTGTTATGTGTTTCTCTTCCTGACGTTAGAAAGCTATGGACATATTTAGACTAAAATTATTTTGGCAATTATGTAAATAGAAAAGTGCTGGGGGAAATTTCACAATCAGAGGAGTTATGGGGACAAAGCCTCAGGTGGCTAACTCCACTGGAATCAACTATTTCATTGGAGTTATACTGACAGAATTTGGCCCATACCATTTAAGAGGAGGCCAACCATTGCATTTACAGAGCTCCACTCAGCACAGCTGAGAAACTGGGCGGTGGGGAAGGAGAGAAGGCTTTAAGCCAACTTTACTATTCCTAGATCCTGAGACCAGGTTGGGGTCAGTAATGCAGTTTAGGGTGAGGACTGCTCTAAATTACACCTCACTGCCCCTTCAGCTTTTTTTTTTTAAATAAATCAGTCAAGCAATCAATAAAATCAATAATTCTTCTCTAACTTGTTATTGTCATGTGAGGGGGAAATGGATCACAGCTATGATGGTGAGTACAGTTCCTAACAGCTGTTTTGAAGCGAAATACTGAGCTCTGATCTGGATGGTGGGTGCTGAGCTAGGAATATACAAGAGGTTGGGTTCACAGGCCGGTACTGATCTTATTTACACACGTTTTACATCCGTGTAATTCCATTCACTGCAGTGGAGCTATTCTTGATTTACATCAGAAACAGTCTCAAGGTCCTGGGCATGAAGGTAGATGAACCTTCCCTCCCATACACAGCAATGTGAGACCTAGCGAGGACCATGGTGTGCAACGTGAGAGTTGAGTGACCCATTTGGAAAGTACTAGGTCAAATCTGAGGGGGTTAACAGTGAGAGTACCACAGGCGGAAGACAGCATATCAATTTAAGTCCATATACCAAGGTAACAGGCTTGTCCTTTATACGGGCAGACTTTTCACCCTCAGTTCTGACTTTGAAAGATGTGGAGCATAGAAGTTGGTGAGGCAGATTCACAAAACTAAACAGCAGAATCACCCACAAGCTCTAGAACATTCTGTTGCCCAACCAAGACCCAAGTTCTGTTGGAAACACAACAAATGTAGCTAGTGATTACATATATATGCCAGGAGTTCAGTGGTGACTAAGCCTGGCTCTCCCTGCATGAGGTGTGCAACGAAACAAAGGTCAACTGGCAACTCTGTATTTTCATAGAAAGAGAGAATAGTATTTGGACAGCAGAGGAAATTAAATTAAACTGCTGCACCTGTTGCATCCAAAGCTGAAATTCATATTGTCTGAACATGCTTATTCTGTGAGCATATTTGACTGAAAGGTTCAGCAGCAGCTTGAGACACTTTCAATAAACAAAGGCGCAAGAGAAAGTGATTTAAACACATGGGGCCATGCTGCGACGTTGCACCTGTGCGATGCAGGGATTGAGTGGAAATACTCTGAGGCCCAGGGCAGAAGGCGGCAGACTGCCATAAGGAGAGCAGGGAACAGCACCCTTACACATGGGGCAAAATGAAGTCGTGTGCTTTCTCCATTGAACCTGCTGCAAAACACTAGCCGCTATACTGGGACTGGGGTAAGATGTGGCCACCCCATTGACTACATTTTTTAGGGGACCACTGGATGTTGCTGGGTATGCTAGCCAGCCTCCCACCCCAAAAATGTAGGGAGTGCTAGAGTAAGTACAGTGCGTGGCTCTACATTTGTGCAGAGTGGGGAGAGGAGAAAGGGAAGAGGTCTTCCTAGCAGTGCATATACACAGCTGCTCAGATAGTCCAGTGATGGGCATGATCTAAAAACCAAAGAATTGCACCCTTGATTCTGTGTAATCATTGTCCCTCAAGGGATCTCTAGTTTTCACAATATTACTAACCCCCTCCAGGGCTAAGGCACAGAACCTGGCTTTTGTCATACATGTATGATGCAGGCAACTTTAACTTCAGCAAATACATTTTCAAATAATTGTTCTAGAATTTCCATCAATTTGCCTGTTTTTCTGCAAACTCTCCTCCAGGAGAGGGTAAATAGGGGAATACTTTCCTCTCGGATAGGTATCCTGGACCTATTATCTGCACTGTGGATACTTCAGATAAATAGCCAAATACTGGCCCATTGTGTAAATGGCTCCAAAACAGATATGTAATATGATGCAAAACAGCTCTATTGTGAGCCCTTAATCTAACAAGGAATCCTCCCTCCCCACCGTCACACACCATAGCAGCCCTGAAGCAGGGTTACTATTACTCATCTGGGGCACTGGTGGGTCAGGAGGGTGACAATGTCAGAAACCCCCTGAGGTGGTTCTTGGGGTGATGTAATATATTGAGTCACCACTCTCAGAGCAGATTATTCACAGTAATCTGGATTGCTTGGTAAAAGCAAATAATATGTGTTTTCATACAGCCACATGTAAAGTTATACATCTAGGAACAAAGACTGTAAGCCACACTTATAGGATGGGGACTCTATCCTGGGAAGTAGTAACTCTGAAAAAGACTTAGGGGTCATAGTGGATAATCAGCTGAACAGGAGCTCCCAGTGTGATGCTGTGGCCAAAAAGGCTGATCTGATCCATGATATAAATAGGGCAATCTCAACCAGGAATAGGGAAGTTATATTACCTCTGCATTCGGCATTGGTGAGACTGTCACTGGAATACTATGTCCAGTTCTGCTGTCCACAATTTAAGAAGGTTGCCGATAAATCAGAGAGGGTGCGTGAAAGAACCACGAGAAATAATAAGGGATAGGGAACAAAACTTTAACAATGGACTTGAATAACGGACTCTTCAATTTAGCAGACAAAGGTATAACGAGATCCACTGACTGGAAGCGGAAGCTAGACAACTTCAGACTAGAAATAGGGTGTGTGTGTGTTTGTTTTTTAAAACAGTAAGGGTTACTAACCACTGGAACAATTTACCAAGAAAAGTGGTGGATTCTCCATCACTGCCAATTGTAAAATCAAAATGGGATGTTTTTCAAACAGATAGGCTCTAGTTCGAAAAGGAATTAATTCAGGGAAGCCCAGTGGCTTGTGTTACGCAGAAGATCAGATGAGATGATCACAGTGCTCTCTTCTTGTGTTATACTCTGTGACATCTATTCTTGCCCTGGACAGTGCTGGATAGACAGTTCTCATTGCCAGGTAAGGAGCCCTAGATACACTAGATGTTCAAACCACACACCCTTATGCTCTTGATTCACCATGGCATAAGAATAAAGTGTTTTTTGTAGCATATCACATGTCTCTCGGAGCACCACCTCTCTGGAGGCTTTGGGGAAACCTCAGAATCAGGGAGGAAATGTCCAATCTCCAAGAATCTGGCCCTTAGCAATAAAGATATGAGAGGCAAACATTGCCCTTAGCTTTTCAGGTGTGTTAACTATCTCCCAGACTACAATTTACATGAAGAAATACAAAATACTATGTCCACTTACGTAATCAGTCCCACGATCATGTTTTCCATACCTTATCTGAATAACCGATGCAAGTCCTGGAGGGCTGCTGTGGTATCTTTTTCCATAATAATCCCGTCACCTTCCATCTGTTAATAATTAGCTACGTAATCCATGTGTCATGTTATATAGTCATCAAAAAGTGATCTTACCTGCATATAACACACACAAAACAGTATGAGAAGATACTTTTAAAAAGAAGCGAGAACCTTAAACATTAATAAGTAGAAAATCTGGGAAATCAAAGCATTTTTTTTTAAATAGCCTTTCATTCTTTTTATGATTTTGTCTTTGAAAGCTCTTTCTGTGGATGACAGTTGATATTGTTCTTCCATCCTTCTGCAGACAGCATTAGGGAGGGAGAGAAAAAAAACTATTGTAGAGCTTCTCGTCTCTGCAACATGATTTTTATAATTAATATATACAACTGAGCAGAAAAAGGTACGTTATAATGAAGTGCAATTAAGAGGTGTTTGTTCCTGTCCCACACACAAGATGACTATAATTTCCCTGGCTGTTTAGAAGTCGACCATGATCATTATATTTCACACATATCTTTTCTACTTTTTTTTTTTGCACTCCTGATTTTGTTTATTTTCAATTAAAATACCAAACAAACATGCGTTCAGAAAATCTGATATTCTGTTAACATCATCTTTTAATTACCCTTCTTAGCAATCATTAAATCTAACATCCCACTCACAAAACCAAATTCTGTTCCAATGTATATCCGGCATAACTCCATATGGAATTATACCACATTTACACTGTGGTAAAGGAAAACAGAATTTGCTCTGTCCCCAGGCAGTCTGGCTCACATGCAACTTCTGAGTTATTAATCAATTAATTTTAAAATTAACTTACCTTAGAACAGTGGGTTTAGTTTACCAAAGCTGGGTTTAGACTATAATGCTTAAATTTCAGTTTTGCATTATTTGTATTGTAGTAGCACCTAGAGGCTCTAGCCCCATTGTGCTAGGGTCTGTACCAACATGTAATAAGAAAATGTCCCTATCCTGAAGAGTTTACAATCCAAATTCATGAGACAACCATTGGATGCAGGAGACAGAGAAGAGGAGAATATGGAGATAAGGTTCTGTTTGATATGGATCTGACAGTTTGTGCTCTAATTACAACCCCAACATGTTGGTGCCTTAATACTGATATTAAGAATAAAGATGGAGGAAGCCAACAAAAGCTGATTCAATTGTGGATCAAACTTTGCAGTTCAGGCCTGGGTCTGCAGGAAGTTGATCCAAAATGCTGAATCTGGCCCTCCCCAAACTTGGTTTTGGAGGAAGTCCAGAACTGAAGCTGTTTGTGAGTTTTGCAGGTTGGGCCAATTGCTAAGGCCGCAAAGGAGCTAAAGAAACATTCTCTCCCTCCCTCTTTAGATTTGGAAAACCCTTGTAAACCAATTCTGCAAAGCACCTAATAGTGACAGTGGAAAGCCAAACCAGCATTTATAACCTTATTAAAGCCAACTGAATCCAATGAAAAAACTACCTCTGACTTCGATGGGCCTTGGATTAGGTCTGTATAATTTTGCTCAGATCCCATTTACAACCATAGGTAAAGAGCATACTGTTTCTGAAAACAAGATTAAAACAGATTTGAAAATGTTATTAAACCTAATGTTAAAAAATTATATAATACACAGTTTAAGAAAAGAGTGTCTGTAAATCTGGGTATAGTGCTTAGATTATCCACAAATACAAAGTTTGTTTTAAAATTCATAAGATACATATGTACATAATCAGCAATAACCCAAATTTAGGTGAATAAATTTAACAATACAGTTTAGATATTAGCATTCAAGTATTTGAGTACATCACACATGAAAAGTTATACAGAGAGTTGGTTGTGGAAAGCAAATATATCAATGCATGAAGATTGTCCCTCAGCAATTGAGAATTTAGGGTAGTACTACCCCTGCCTATCTTGTGGAGATGACTTTCGAGAGGTAGGAGGGTATTATTTCTTAGATCTGAGTGAATAATTTCCAGCTGCATTATTAAATGAATGAATCCTCTGACTCTGCTTATAGGATGGCACAATTTCTTTGAAAAAATTCAAGAAGTTTGAAGCACAGATATAAATTTTACCCTCTGTGAGCACTTGTCCTAGTAAAACTGAATAGCTCAAATTTTCATGGATAGGGAATATAAAAGGGGTGTGAGCACAGCAATACAAATTCATTTTTAAACTGGAGTGAATATCTGCCAAACCTTCTTGTGACATTTGCTCAACTCTACAAAACACTTGCTGGAGAAAAAAAAGTTTCATATTTCGATACATCTACATCACTTTAAATCTATCTAAAACATCATTTTTAAATTCATTGTTGGGGTTCCCCAAATGATCTAAAATATAAAAAAATTAAACCTTCTGTTTTTCAAAACATATTATCCATTTACCCTGTTAGATTACTGACCTACCCTCATATTTGTGTTCTTTCTCTCTCTGCTAGTGTCTCCAACTAGCTTCACTTCAACAAACTACAGCTGATAAAAAATACAGGATCAACTTCCACATCCCGAATCCCTGCAAAACTTTCCCCTCAGTATCTTTTATTCACTCCTCAGTTTTTCCATGCGATATTTTGGCAGAATTTAGTCTGCTTGTTTTAATACTGCTTTATATGACTATTAATTTAATTGGACAGAAGAAGCCTTCCTACTAGGCGGAAATGTTCAGTGTCTAGTACCCGTGCAATAGACAGGTTTCAGAGTAACAGCCGTGTTAGTCTGTATTCGCAAAAAGAAAAGGAGTACTTGTGGCACCTTAGAGACTAACCAATTTATTTGAGCATAAGCTTTCGTGAGCTACAGCTCACTTATTACGGTGTGTGACTTCTCTTATCTGCTATCGATAAGCCATTTTGCACTGGTATCCCTTCACATTATGTTTTACACTAAAAGTCATAAAATACCCTCTTATTTCAAAGAAAAAAAAATCCAATCCAACCAGCTCTCCCCCATTAACTAAGAAAAAACCCAAGTCTGCCAAAGTAATGATCTTATCCCAGTTGCTCTGTAGTAGATGCGTTAAAGTGACCATGTAGACTTCTCACAGTAACCATGTGTGTTAAAAGACAGATTTGATGGGATTTGCATGTTGTTAATTGATTACAAGTGAGGAGCCAGCCATATCTTTCAGCAGTTATGGAAAATTATTTACTATAATACACATTTGGAAACAAGGAAATGGACAAGAAAGTCAGTCTAATTTCATTCTTTGGATTGCATAACAAAACCTAAACAATTAGAAACTAAACCACCTTTCCACCTTAGGCTCCTTGCTAATCTCCCCTAAACTCCTCATTAATCCTTTGTCCTCCTATATTTAGTTAACATTTTATTGTACTGCCTACAGTGCAAATCACTTGTCGAAAGCAAAGAAACTGAAACTGCATGGCATCAGTCATGGGATAAACAGCATTCCTGCATAAATGACAGACTCCATTCCGGCAAATACTTATGCACGAGTAACTTTACTTAAATGAGTAGTGCTATTCAATTCTTTGGGATTATTCACATGAGTAAGGAACTGAGAAGACTGCATACATGTAGTACCATTCATTCACCAGAGATGGTTAAATAACCGTTTAATGGACTGCAAAGAAAATGCCATATTGTCATGAGCATGGCACAACTCTCATCCTTCTCACCTTGTCCCAAGTTGGAAAGCTCCATTAATAATCTTAAACTAGTAATTCTTACGTGACAGCTTGCTGTACTATCCCACTTGCTACCAGGCCAGATCCCATTCTGTTTAGATCTTTAGGGTCATGATCTTCATTTTGCTTTTTAAAGGGTGTGATGAAGTCGGTCACAGAGAACTCCTTGGGACTGTCACCTGATGTGCTGAAATTACCTCTGAGCCAGTTTTCCCTGCCAGTTTGGGACTTCAGAACTCTGTCTTGTTGAGCCAGACACACTAGCCTGCTGCAACACAGACCCAGGGTCTGGGCCATGCCCCCAGAGCTGCAGGCTTTAACTGAAAACCACTCAGTAGGTTACCTATCTCCAGCACCAGGACACCCAGTTCCCAATGGGATCCAAACCCCAAATAAATCCATTTTACTCTGTATAAAGCTTATACAAGGTAAATTTGTAAACTGGTCACCCTCTATATCACTGATAGAGAGATATGCACAGCTGTTTGCTCCCTCAGGTATTAATCACTTACTCTGGGTTTAATAATAAACAAAAGTGATTTTATTAAGTATAATAAGTAGGATTTAAGTGGTTTCAAGTAACAACAAACAGAACAAAGTAAGTCACCAAGCAAAAGAAAACAAAACACGCAAGTCTAAGCCTAATACATTAAGAAACTGATTACAGGTAATATCTCACCCGCAGAGATGTTCCAATAAGCTTCTTTCACAGACTAGACTCCTTCCAAGTCTGGGCCCAATCCTTTCCCCGGTACAGTCCTTATTAGTTCCAGCAGACATCTTAGGTGGTAAACATGGGTATTCTCATGACTAGGTCTCCTTTGTTCTGTTCCACTCCCTTTTATAGCTTTGGCACAAGATGGGAATCTTTCATCTCTCTGGATCCCCATCCTCTCTTCTAAATGGAAAAGTATCAGATTTAAGATGGATTCCAGTATCATGTGGCATGGTCAAATGTCCTGTGAGACCTCATTCTTCATTACCCAGGGGCTGGTCATATGTACACAGGAAGGCTTGCAGGTAAATAAACCCATTCACAAACAATTGTCCTAGTCAATGGGAGCCATCAAGATTCTAAGGTACCATTAATGGCCCACACTTTGCATAATTACAATAGGACCTCAGAGTTATACTTCATATTTCTAGCTTCAGATACAAGAATGATACATACATACAAATAGGAGGAATATATTCAGTAGGTTATAACCTTTGTTATTATACCTTACAAGAGACCTTCTGCATAAAGCATATTCCACAGTTACATCATATGCACACTCATAAGCATATTTCCATAAAACATATGGAATACAACGTCACAAAGGCACTCACTGAAAATTCATTGGGCCAGAATCTTAGGTTTTATAAATTGGCATATCTCCATTGAAATCCATTGTTTTAATTATTCTATTGTTACAAATCATATTGCTCTTATAGAAAATAACTTTTCAGACAAAGTTTTCTCTCACTCAGGTATGTTCCCTACATTGTGTGGCTTAAACTTTTAGAGGAATAGTTAGAACTTGTTAAAGAAATATCAGATGATATTTATCCTCCTCCCTCCAAACGGTCTTGGAATTCAGATTCTCCCCCTATAGATTTCTTTCCTGATCAACATATTATATAAAAATACATCTTGACTTTGCTTTGCTTAGAAAGGCTCTAAATACTCAGTGTAGCACAGCAGGAAGCTCCTTTAAAGCAGTTTAGATTGGTGGGTGGATTGAGAGGGGAGGAGACCACAATTATACCCCATTTCAATGACATGTCTGGAGATGCAGTGACTCCAGACAAAGAAGCTGAAATGTATGAAAGTTGCCATGTCTTCAAGACAGACCTAAAAATACCTGCCTGAACTGCAGGTTTGAAACCATTTCCAAGAGCAGTTCACATAGGCTCCCAGCAGGAAAGCCTAAGACAGCACTGAATCATTTACAACAGGCTGTCTAGAGTACCTGGTTATCAGTGAGAGTGAAGCACAAAGCACTTCTCTACTTAGTGCAAACATATAGTCTTCTTTGTACATGCAGGTAACTACATCTCTCTATCCTCTAGTTGTTACTCAGGCAAAACTCCGACTCACTCTCATTGCTGATCATTACGATGTGCCATTCATTAATAATGTTTGCTGATGTGAACTAAAGTAGACCATTCCAAAAAAATCAAGACCAGAGCTGAGATGCTTGAAAAGAACTCTGAAATGGCTACCAACCACACAATAGTCTGCAATTCTCAGAACACTTGTCACATGAAGCCAGAGTTGCTAAATTCTGTAACTTCCTCCAACTTGGCACAAGGTACTCATTTCAGTTCAGAAACCATTTCGGGCTAGGGATGGGTACTCTCACACACCTTGCCACTAAAGAAATTTATTTTTGTGGCCTCAGTGTCATACAAGCTCTTTTGAAACCAAAAACAATTGTTTCCTAACTGAGATTAGCCCAACAAAGCCAGCACAGGTGGCATATTAGAAATATCCAGGTCTCGATCTTTCCCCGTTTTGGCTAGAGGAATGGGTATAGGATTGAATCCCGTATACACAACTCTGCAGTCAGAAAAGCATCTTCAACAGCTGCTGCACAAAGCTGCTTCCTACTGTTGTTGCTGACTCTCCGGTATCTGTGGGAAAAACATGCTCCAGATGTTTGTGAGAAGAAACCCCAAAGTTCAGGCCTCTGTGACAATTATAGTTCCTTTCCCAAGTGGGTCAGCCTCTTCCTCTGAACAAATGAGCAAAATGGCTTCCGCTGTCCCTTCAGAGCACCAGAACTAGGCTCAGCCAAATCAGGAAGTAAGAAGAAATACCATTTGTTTGCCCATTTCACTTCCACGTATGTTGTGCAAGATCAAAACTTGAAATACACTATGAAACACAGGAAAATCAGAGAGGAGACAACATATACTGGAGAATTGGGGCCAGTGTTATAATGTGAATGGACCTCAGCTTCGACCTACTGTAATATTTTTCAATATTTTCCCATTCATTTGCAAGAGGCAATCAGACAGTTATATGAATTGTCTGTGAGAAAGCTGTGACCTCGTTCACAGGTGATGATGCAAACCAACCCTTTCAGTTTTGCCTGGAGGATTCAACTACATGACCGTACAGCCTCCAAGGGGAATCTTACATAGATGTCTCCTTCCCAATGCACTTTCACATACATGGGTGGAGGTTTAAAGAGTTGTAACCCCAATCAGTGGGTTGGAAATCTAACAAACAGGTACCGTCCTTAGTATGAAGGCAGACATGAATTTGGAGAATTTTATTAAAAAACAACTAAAAATAATTATTACACGCAAACATCTAGTTTTTCAAAACTTAGGTCCCAGGTTGCTCCAAAACACTTTCCTACAATAACAGCAAGATTTTGTCACTTGGCAGTAGGAGTTTGTATGTCTCAGGTGGATTATAAGATAACTAACAGGCCTGGGACGCATATGAACACAACTTGCTTTTCTCAGATATAAAACAGAGCTTAAGAACACTTTCATCTGCTAACTCCTCACTTCAAACTCCATCTTTTCTGGCATTAATAATACCTGTCAGAGGGCCTTTTAAGTTTCAAAGTGCTTTATAGACATTCATCAAGGCTCACAACTTTCCCTGTGGGATAAATATCAATTTATTATCTCAATTTAATGGTGAGGAAACTGAAGTACTGAGGCCTTGCCTACAATGGGGAAAAGCTGGGTGTGAAATTCTCCACTGGAGTAGCTCCACCTGTGGTAACAACAGTGGAGACTGTAGTGTAAACAAGGCTTAAGTGCTTTTACCATCATGTCATCTATCTCACAAGCTCCTGCCCCTATCCATGATTGCACACTTGGTCACTCAGGCTCTTTTTGACCTGAGAAATCATTGGAAAAGTGAGTGAAAGGAGATTGTATTTCAGAAATGGAGAAATTAAAAAATAAAGTACCCATAAAACTGCACAGCAAAGGCAAAACAAATTTGCCATGTTCCATTTGAAATTCTCACATAGCTAAAGGTCTGATCCTGCACACATTTAAGTCAATGGTAAAGTTTCCATTTATTTCAGGATCTGAGTAGAGGATCAAGCCCTACATAAACTGTAGATGAACAATTTATTTTACAACATGGTTTGGAAATACTGTTACTATCTCAGTAAATGGTGTAGATGGCACCCAACAAACCCTGGTATTTTATAGCTACTTCCCAGAAGGAAGACCATTCTGTTCACATACAATAGCATGTGACAAAGGAAGAACTTCTCAGCAGGAAGTGACTGCATGGTCAAGCCTGGAGAAATCTGCAGGCAGATCCTGCTGTAAATCAGCATAACTCCAGCATAACTGAAGTCGACAGAGCTATGCCAACAGAGCTTGATCTTGATCTTCCATTATCTGGCCCACATTTACTTTAAGTGCAACACCAAGAATACGGAAACAGGGGTGAAATTCTGGCTCCATGAAAGTCAGTGGGACTTTTGCTATTGACTGCAATGGAACCAGGATTTTACCCATGGTGAAGGCGGCTACTGAAAACTCTTGGCCAGCTTCTGCATAGTTATTGCACAGCATGAAAGCACAGTAACTCTACTGAAGTCAAATTTCCACACTCAAATCCCATTTACATCAGGGTTACTGAGTAGAATTTGGCTCTAAAAATTGAGAAGAATAGGATTCACAGAGAATTAAGACAAACACTTAGCAGTACTCAGAACAAGACAGATACAGAGACCAGACATACTGTAGATTTTGATGTCAGCTCTGACAGCTACCGTGATGTTTAGTGTGTGTATGTTGACAGCTGAAGATGAGGGGCTAAAGCAGAAGGAAAATCTCCCACTCTTGAGACACTAAATTATTCAACTTAATTGATGCAAATGACTGAGACTTAACTAAACTATAACATGAGCTACGGCTCAGAGACATATGATGCATGCCAATTTATAGCACTTTACAGTAAATTTTTACTAACTAAACACTAATAACTGATCAAAGTTATCCCTGGTATAAGGGAAATTAGTTTTCCTTTTTTCAATTTAAATCCTTTATCTGTAGTTTGACTAAAATCAGGAAGGGATATGGAATGACTAGAGAGATTTGGTCCAGATCTAGGATAGGACATACATTGAAACAAATAGATGAAGTGCAACAACAACAACAACAACAAAATCCATGCCACAACATTTGCGCGGCACACAAAGCTTCCATTATCACACTAGTTTAAAAATTATTTTGGAAAAATACCCTGAGTTGACTGCTATGCCATGCTTAGTGGGCTGGTATATATTTCCGTGATTTATTTTACAGTCTCCCATTATTCCCTCTGTCTAAACAATTTTTCCATGTCATTAATTGTTTTGCAACGAGGTAAATACGACACAGACTTTTTCCCCACTGTGCATCGGTTCCTCTCATTTTGTTTTGTTCTGTGCTGTTTCATGTGCTCTTCTGGCTGAGACAAGTAACTGGAGATCTTGCAGAATTTTGGCAACAATATGAGAGTTTCTGGGAGAATTTTCAGAGAGCTTTGCCAAGCTTGTGCAGCAGCTATCATACTTGTGACGATACAAGACTATTTCATTGCGGTTGCATGCCAAAGTGAAGCCTATTCAAAACACCTGTTTTGTGAAGTGTAATTACCAAGCAATATAAAAAACTTGGTTTCCCAAAACATATAGTGGAGCAGTGGTTCTTCATCTTTTTTCACTCTGGCCACGATTTTCAAGAGTGACTAGCAATTTTATGTGCCTGTACTTTTGCATGCCCAGTTTGAGACAATCTATTTCCCTTAAATGCTAAGCACCAGCACTAACCATCATTAGGTGTCTCATCTGGACACCCAAAAATTGGAGGACCCTGGATAAAAGCCATCAAGGTCTGACCCTAAATACCTTACATATTTATTGGTGCGGATCAAAAAATCACATTTGAAGAATCTTTACCCTCTCAATTTCTCAAGAAAGAGATCATCTTGTGTGTTTGCTTCCCCTTCCAATTCTCCTTTTTCCTGGCATTTTCAGAGTCTTCTTTTGATGTCCTGTAGACTAAGCTCCGTACATCAGTGATGATCCAAAAATGGTCTCCCAAGGGAGCAGGGTCAGGCTCATGTATGAGAACCACTGTGTTGGTTACATTAAATGGACTGGGAAAAATGGGAGAAGAAGAGATACACTCCCTGTTGCAGTTTAAATATAGTTGTCCAGATCCTCAGTTGGTGTAAATCAGGGTAACTCTTTGATTTAAGCCAGCTGAGAATCTGGCAAATGGAGTGCAAAATAAGATGCCAAGGAACTGCGATAATACATTTCTTATAATGTGAAACACTGAAGTGCCGAATAATAGAACTTCATCCCATTATATTATGTTTTATTAAAATCTATTGCTGCCACTGGGATTTATGAAAACATTTACCTAATTGCATGACCAACATTTACTTGTTCTTTGCTTTTAAGAGCAGGTTTTTCCTCACTGGCAGAGTGCTTTCACAATATTATAGACAAGAATACTTAAAGAACAGATAGAAAACACACATATTTCAGGGACTGCAGGGTTTAGGAAATTGGAAATGGATTCTGGGAGCTTTATATCATTGGTGGTTCAAATCCAGTCTGAGTTGGTAGTGACCGAGATAAGTTACCAGATGGCTTTTCAGTTCCCTCTATGAAATGAATTTGATAGTTTCAGTCCACTATCCTGTGAAAAAGTGCCCTTGTCACAAAAAGCACTATCTATATTTCAGTCGCACCTACAGTCCACCACTGAGATCAATTCCCTATTGCCAACTCTTATGATTTAGTTATGAGTCTGATGATAATCATTGTTTTCTATAAAGCCCCAGCTCCTGGAGTCAAGTGGATATGCGATGATTTCAGCCTTTATTCTTAAAGAAAATGTAAGTTTCTAGCCAGTGTGGCTGTGAAGAAAGCTCCAAAATGTGACCCCAGAGTACCGTAAAGGCTCAAAAAGCAGAAGGCAAATAAAAGCACACCAAACCTATTATGTTTACATAATCTCATGATTTTAAAGCACTCTCTTTATTTTTGGCAAGCCTGACTCATGATTTTTTGAACATTTGGATTGGCAATACTGGTGATAATACTTGCCCTGAAAGCTTTCAGTCTAAATAGACAAGACCATCAAAGGTTAGGAGGAGAAACATGGGCACAGAAAGATGAAGTGACTTCCTCAACATCACACAACGGGTCTGGCAGAACCAGGAATAGACTCTAGGTCTCCCAATGCCCCATTTGGTATCCTATTCTCCCAACACCAATGACCCTATTTGGCAATGCTGGTGAGAGTCTGAACAGACAGACAAGGAATTAATGACGAAGGAGACTGAACAAATCTCTCGCTCTAATGAGGTGGTCTCTGAAGATCAGGGTTGCAACGCATTGACAGCGTAGCATAGACCAGCTTACACAGCTGTAGCTCATGCTGCACTTGCTGTGTGGATAATCAGAGGACTTTGGGCCAGAATCTGTTGACGTACTCTGCTGTAATCTCCATTGAAGTCTGGCCCTTCAATTTTTCAAGACTGTTAATGTGGAAACTTTCATGAGGACTAAATTTACACAATGTTTTTAAAAGAAGAAATCCCATATCTTTTAGGAAAGAATACCACCAATCACAGCCCAGACTCAGCATTTAAGCACGTGTGTAAATTTACTTGTGCAAGTAAATGGGATTCTCATGGGGTGTGCAGTTACGTATGCGCTCACATATCTGTGGCTCAGGACCCACAAGAGAAGTGCAATATTATAGTTCCCAAATCTGTGGACAATTTACCATGAAATGTTGATTCATAATTCTTCTCATGCTTTAATGAATAAATTATACATGTATTTTAAGATAACGATACAGGCCACTTCATAAACATTGTCTTTGATGCAAAAGATCAGACAACTGTTACTGTTTTTTATTAGTGGGGGAGGGAGCTCGGGTTGGCGTCAGCAAGACAGACCATTGTATGTATAATATCAGCGACTTAAGTTTACTCTGAGTTGGCTCCTTTGTAAATTCTCCAGGCTCCATGAAATCCAGAGTTGGGGCTGATAAAAACACTTAAAAATAAAAAGGCATCAAAAGAGCATTTCATAAATGCAGCATATTTTATAAAAAACAATTTCAAATCTGATCCAGGTAGACATAAAATTTTAGGAATAAGTTCAAAGCATGGTTCAAAAAACCTTGATATGCTCCCTTAAAATACAAAAGAGACTACAGATGCAAGTTTGGGAGAATCTTTTGCGTGTGTGTGTGTGTGTGTGTGTGTGTGTGTGTGTGTGTAAACAGAATTAGGAGTAAATGTTCTATATTTATATCCTTCCATACTGAAGCTCTAAATTGCATATTTTTGCTCTTCAATATTGTTCTTTATTTTTCCTATGACAAACAATTGCTATGGAGAGGAAATAATTACCTTTATTAAACAGGCAGTAGCTTACTCTGTCTCGTACACCTTTTAGACAATTTTGTATATAAAGGAAGCCAACAGAGCCCATACTGTGGGCTCACAGTATCGGAAGGTCCATCTGAAATGGGAGCAGAGTAGTGGAAGACTTCCCAAACCTCTTAGTCAAGGGCCCAGACTGTCTGTAAGCAGAAAGGGGCAGCTAAAGAACAGGCTGGTCAAGGCTATTTGTATGTAACCCCCACTTGGAGTTTGCCTGCTCCTGGACTTTTGAACTGAGCTTCTAGGGGACCTACCAAAAGGAATACAACTAAAATGGCTACCAGAGCGCTCTGACGCCATTTGCCAGCATACTTGGGGTTCGAGTGGGGACAGAAGGAACTAGAAGCCTTTGCTGGGGCCAACAGAGAGGATTCTGCATACGGTGATACGGACAAGTGGTCCACTGGGCCAGTGACAAGCCAGAGCGGCACAACCTCCAGCGAGAGGGCATTCTGACTCTGCAGCCCTAAGGAGAGACTTTAGATTTTAGTTTTAAGATTGGAAGCTGAGAGAGAAACAGCACAACTGAGGAAATCTCTGTTAAACTGACACTCCCTCCTAAGGGAGTTCTTGCACGGCTGTGAGATTATTTTCTTTACTTTCACCTTATATTACCACATTTAAACTCTCTAATCATCTCAGGCTCACTTATGAAGATACTAGGATCAAGAAGGGTGTTCCACAAAGTCTTTTAAGCTCCTAAACGGGCCTGCACCTTTTGTACTGAATCGTTCTTAAGAGAAATACATGGTCATATTCTAATCCACTCTTCTACTACTGGGGAATCAGACTTTAGTATTCATAAAATATTTTCAACCCTTCCAGTATCAAAACCTCATATTATTTCACACCATCTACACAAGGTCCCTTGGTATCATCTGTCAAGTTATTATTTATAGACATCCATCCTAGTAAGGTAGGTCCGGTACCCATGGTCTGAAACTCCAGCTACTGCTGATATTTGCTGACCAAAGCTGATTGGGGACAGCAGTAGCACTCTAACACAAGAACATAAGAATGGCCATACTGGGTCAGACCAATGGTCCATCTAGCCCAGTAGCCTGTCTTCCAACAGTGGCCAAAATGCCAGGTGCTTCAGAGAGAATAAACAGAACAGGTAATCATCAAGTGATCCATCTCCTGTCGCACATGTCCAGCTTCTGGCAAGCAGAGGCGAGGCACACTTCAGAGCATGGTTTTGCATCCCTGCCCATCCCGCCTAATAGCCACCGATGGATCTAATCTTCATGAACTTATCTAGTTCTTTTTTGAACCCTGTTATACTCTTAGCCTTCACAACATCCTCTGGCAAAGAAGATGTCTGCCATATCTTCTTCTCCCCCTGACACTCCACATGCCTCTTCACCAAGGTAATTTTAAAAAACGTCCCGAGTTTATTTTAATATGAATCTTTGTTGTTTATTACACAGATGCCTTAACCCCAATAATGAACATTTAACATTTCAATGTTTCAAAAGTGAGTCTTTATATAATAGAAACATCAGCAGAGATTATATCTACACATGCTTATGATCAGATTTAACTACTTTTTTCCTTTTCATAGCTTGTAAGATCCACAAATGTTAGAGGTGAGGCTGACAACAGAGGCAAGAAACACAAGGAACTCATTGAACCTATGGCCTTGCCCTTAATAGAGATCATCTGCCCTTGAATTGTTAAAGGAGGTGCACAGCAGGGATAGCCAGAAATACTTTCTCTCTATTTGGTGAGCTAAGAGCTGTGCCTCACCATTCAGATGTGGATCTGCTCCATGGTTTGGTCACAATACAGCTGTAGTATTACAAAAACTTTTCCCATGGACAGATCACGATGTCCACCCAGAAATTACAGCTCGTTCAACATACAGTGGCCTACCTGTTAAATTACACTGCCCAACATGAGTACATTAAATAAGTTCTCTGAAGTGGCTACCTATCCATTACCAGGTACATTTGAAGTGCCTGACCTTTATCTTTAGAACTCATGGATATGAAACTCACTACAACTGGCGAGGAGGCTGAGCTCATATCTTGTCACATTTAAGGTCAAATACCAGACACATGCATTATGGTGAGTCTTCTAAACTAGCAGAAGTGATTCAGCAGGCAGTGCACAGAATCTTAACCCTTCTAAGAAAATAGCTTAAAGGCTGGGGAGGAATAAGGATCGTCTCCTAGTCAAGGCGCAAGACTGAACAGCAAGAGAACTGGATACTAACCCAACTCCACCGCAGACTTCCTATATGACATTGGGTAGGTTACTTCACTTCTCTGTGCCTCAGGTCCCTCATTTGGAGAATAGGCATAATGGTATTTCCATGGCAAACATGGGTAGTTGTGAGTCTTAGTTCATTGATGTGTATGGAGATTCTAATGTAGACAGCACTGCATGAGACAAAAATATTAGTGCAAAACTTGGGTGTGGGTGACCAGAGAGAAGGTGAAATCCTGGTCCTACTGAAGTCAAAAGGGGGCTTTGCCAGGATGTCACTCAGGGAATCTTAATCCTCACTCTTGACAGAATTCCTTAACTTTAGGTAACTGGTGTCCAGATACCATGGTGATTTCTTTTAGAAACATTAATTAAACATTTCCTGCCAGTAACATAGTCTATTTAAAAAAAAAATGATGGTAGGATAAAGCAGGAATTGAAGATGAAATTTAAGTGAATTCATCATGATTTCAAATAAATAAAATAGCTGCTGAAACACGCTGGGGAGTTTCCAAATCCTAACTAGCGAGGCAAATAAGAGGAAGGGGAGTCATTGTTTGGTGCTTCTGACCTAGGGAGAGAAGTAAAAAAATCAGAGGCAGGAAAGTAGACAGGAATATTTAACGTCCCTAAAAATCAGAGGCAGGGATGTTTAACATCCCTTTATTTACCCACTTCATTTAGTAAATGCATTAAATTAAACTGCAGATGTTCTGCTGTCAGTGCAGTGAGCAAGCTGCTGAGTGTTAGTTGGCTGTTTCATGATGGAAACATTTTATGTACTGTAAATAAACAAACACTATTTTGTTAATTAGTTAATGAATTATTTTTAAAAATGCTCCATTAGGCTCTTTACAGCCCAAGTAGCTGTAGTTCCTGTTTTTAATAGAGACCCTGCACTAGAAAATGCAGAATGCTCAAGCTCACAGAAATTGCAGATCATGAACAACTAATTACTACTAGTACACCCATGTTTATGTTATTATACGTTATCTATAGTATTTCTATACACAAGACCACCAAAGCCATGACACTAGAAATAAGAAATCCAGTCTGTGGGAGGGATGTCAAGAATTAAGGTTTATAAATCAGTGGAAGGTATAAAAGATTATTAATGATGAAGAGACTCCTTGAATAGGTTCAATATGAATTGGGAGGGAGGCCAATAACTGGTAAATTCTGAAGAGCTGCATTCTCAGTTATATACGTACCATCAAATCAGTGTCTGAAATAACAGCAAACTGAAGATTTTCAAGAATAAACAGTCCACTCAGGATTCCGATAGATGGAACTGTACAAAAATAAATAAATAAATCCTGTATCTGACTGTATTTCATTGCATCACTGTGCTCATATGATTCAGGCTGCTAGCTGTGTGGTAAAGTTTTTAATAGACAGATGGCTAATTTTACAATTCCAACCCAATTTCTTAATGGACCAACTCCAAAGATCCAGTGTTAGTGTAATGCCATGGATAAAGGTCAGCAGAACACAGAGCAGAACATATGCTCATGTCAGCATTTTCACATAGTCTTCTTTAACAGAATATACAGCGCTAAGCTGAGGGATTTGCACTGGCTCAACACTAGCACCATATGGGTGGCCTGTTGCAAAGTAATGATGGCCTAAGCATAGAATCTTAATCAGGTACTGATGGCCAATGAATCAAATAGCACCACACAAGTAATCACTAAGTGATTAAAAAAAATGACCGAAGATGTATTGCTGAAATTACTCCGCTAACTAGAGAAGTGATTTTGTCTCAACTATAGCCTGTCATGTCATTACCTCTTAATCTGAGCCCCAATCTTTCTCTCTTGCACAATCTCTCGAGAAATATAAGAAACTTAATGTCTAGTAGTTATAAACTTTTACATATGTAATGGAAACGGAGCAGTGATGCTATTGTGTTACCATTTGGAGATATTGATTTATTTCGAGTCATTTGTTAAAGGTGCACATGAACTGTTCTAATCCTATTTATGGTTTAAGGTATTCAGTAGAAAAACTTGATACAGTATTATTTGTTGACAGTGTAACACTATTGTTACAGATTTCATAGCATGCCAAGCCCAGCTAGCTTTACTCACATGAGTAATTCTGTTTAAACCAGTGGAATTATTGGTATGAGTAAGGTGAGCAAGATTTGGTCCTGCAGTATATCCTGCATTATAATTTGATTACAGAATGTGTCTGCATTTGATGATCATTTTGGGAGGAACTGCAGACAGACAGTATCATAGAATATCAGGGTTGGAAGGGACCTCAGGAGGTCATCTAGTCCAACCCCCTGCTCAAAGCAGGACCAATCCCCAATTTTTGCCCCAGATCCCTAAATGGCCCCCTCAAGGATTGAACTCACAACCCTGGGTTTAGCAGGCCAATGCTCAAACCACTGAGCTATCCCTCCCCCCTCTAATACTTAACCCAGACTGATGCTTTGCAGAAGAGCACAGGCAATGCAATTTTTCTGTATTCCAGCGGAAAGGATCTGCGTGATTGCCCTGCATGGGAGGCTCAGGGCTGCGATAGGGGTTGGCCAGAGGCAATGCCATGGGATCTGGGTTTAGGCAGATTGTATTCCCACTGCCCCACTCACCCCCAACTTCCATGCACTGGGGGGACAGCAGCCATTACTCCAATACATAGACTGTGATAGTGGCTGTGAAACTGTATTGCCACATCTTGCACCCAGTTTCAGGGGTGAATTTCAGCTTCTCAACTCATCTGCAGTTCTGCACTACTGGAAGTGCAGATTTTGCAAGGCACTTAAACTCACCCTTAACTTCAAATTTATGAGTAATCCCAACCTTATTCATCAAAGCACTTGAGGTCAATGGAGTTTAACCACATGCTTAGGGGCCAGAGTCCAATATTTGGACTTTCCCCTCAAAGTGGGTTTCACCCTTATACATATATAAAATAAATCTTAAGTAAAAATAAAACATTTTCTAAATGGCTCCTTGATCTATGGTGCTGCTAGTTTTTCCACAGTAAGGAGACGCAAGGCCAACAATGAGATAAGAATGCAACACGGAATATCAGTGCACTGTAACTAAAGACTCTGGACCTTAACTTCTATGAAGAATATTCTATTTTTACCCTAAAGTAATAGATCAAAATACAGAGGCTCTGTGCTCGCAAACTGGGAGGGGGGGCGGGGTTGAGTGATTTTAAATCTCTTTTTAAAAATCTTTTGTTAAATCTGCATTGAAATCTCTGGGAAGCTTTCCTCTCTAGGTTTCATGTTCTGAAAATGACTGGAAACCCTACCAGCCATTTCAAACGTGTCCACAGTAGTTTTATTTAAAACAACGTGAATAAGTGGAACAAAGCCTAACACTCCATATATACAAATCAGACTTCAGTTTTGCGAGGAGAATAATGCTGAAACCTCAAATTTAGTAAGTAAATACTTCCATTAAATTAATGTTAATTGTTTATTTAAAAACCTGAAAAGTATTGCATTTCCTTTTACCCAACAGGTTGTTTTAGTCTCTTCCAGACTGTTTGTTTTATATTCAAAATAATTCTAGTAAAATGACAGGACATATACTTTTGAGATTTTTTTGTAGATAAAGTTTAGGAGCAATTTAAAAAATGAAAAAAACTTTCTCCCTAAGCCTAATAGATAAAAGTTAATTACAACAGAAAAACCTCAAAGAAACTCAGATAATTATTCTAACTAACTCAAATACTTAGGAACAAAAAGCCTTATAAATATATACAAAATCCAAATGATCAAAATCTTCATAGTTAATAGAAATATGGAATGTTCTGTCTGAACTGGAAGCCTGTAAAGGAGCATTTAGGCTAAATACAAAACATAGTTTGAAGAAACTTTAGACATGTGCAAAATTACTTTGAAAGGGAAAAAGGAAAAAAGAAAACCCCCAGAAATTAGGCCAGTTTTTAGGCTACAAGCCAACTGTTTGCTCTACTTTGCTTTATTTATTAGTTCTTAAGGTATTTAAAACTTGAGCATTAAAACTGCAGAATGATTTGCAAATGAATGCAGTTGCAGTTGTGAAAATATAACTCACAGCTGAATGTGGGTTATTCAGACAAATGGCTGCTTGTTAGAGGAGGGGAAGTGAAGTTCTGTGTTAATTTATTACAAACTGCAGCATTTCACCCTGATGTCCAGGCAACAATGTTTTTTATTTCAAGTAATTTATAAGTATTCCCATAGCACTTAACAGTGATGTCTTTGGTTGTTTCACCATCGGTACCAGAGTGTATATGTATTTACTGTGGGAATTTGTTTTTAATAAAACTGTTGTAAGGCATTTTTATTCCTTCTCTTTGTTACATTAAAACATTCGCTGCATAAGTAATGTATTTTATTCCTACTTGAAAGGCAGCAGATTACGGCCAGCACTGTATTTGGTTGTGTAAAAATAATGACAGGGTAAGTAAGTCTCAAGCAAGCAAGCTATTTCACTTGCCACTGTATCTTTTTTCTGTCTTGGTGTGATCAAGATAGACCCAGGACTGGGTCTGTCCTAAGTAAGTGAAAAACACGAAGGGGAAATAAAATAAAGGAAAAGAAACCAAATTATTATGTTGGACTAACCAGAATTAATTATAGTAGCATATTTTAGCAATGCCAGTGTTATAGTTCTTGAAGACTTTCCATTATAAATGCTTTGAGGGATGTATTACAGGGCCATGAAAATTAATTTTGGATTATTTCGTTACAGGCTGCCACCTCAGAGACTGGCACACAAATGGACTGCTTAAGGGAGTACACAAGTACTAGTTCTATATATCCACACCCAGGACTAGGATGGGACTTTTTGTCATACAAGTTTTTTTCCTGATCCAAAAAAATGAATAGATTTTAAGGCCAGAAGGGACAATGATGATTATCCAATTTGACCAAGTGATGACAAATTCACCATGTCCCCAGGTAAGCAGTTCAAATGGTTAATTATTCTCACTGTTTAAAAATGTACACATTACTAGTCTGAATTTATCTAGCTTCAGCTTCCAACCAGATGATCTTCTTTGCCTTTTTTATGCTAATTAAACAGTCATCTACCATCAGAAATATTTTTCCCATACAAGGAATAAGTACTTGTAAATCATGACCTCATCTGGAGTAGGGACGTTTTAATATTTTTCGAAAAATTGTTTCACAAATCCCTAGTTATTAGGCCAAAATTGATGTTCTTAATGATGATCTTATTTCATTGCTCTCCCAATGATTTGTGTTTCTTCAGTTTATTGTTGCAGCTGTCAGGAAAAAAATTATAGGCGGAAAACAAAATGATAGGCTAAATTCAACTTTCGGCATGGCCTACACCACAAAGTTAGGTCAATGTAAGTCACCAGGTCTTACTTTTTGTGCATGTGTTTTTATTCACATTTGTCCCTGGCCAACATATGCACCATGGTCAGCCTACTGATGTCTTCGCAGTGCAAGTGTAGACACTGCATGACCCGTGTTGACCATGGGAAGCGAGTGAACTTCTGGCTGGGGGAGGCTAGCCCCTGACTCTTCTCCCCCTGCAGACCTGCCCCCCTCCAAGCCACCAGCACCTCCCCAAGTGCTAGGCGGGCAGGCCAGTGGCACACGGCCCCCAAGCGCAGGGTGGGTGGCACGCACCCCCCCCTCAGTGCCCCAATGCCCCCAGCCTCCCCAAGCAGCCCCAGCTCCTCCCCACCCTGAGCACTGAGTGGTGCAGCCCCAGCACCCGGGGATCCTCAGTGCTGGGCACTCCAACCACTCCAAGTCCTGGCTGCCCTAGTCCTGCCCCGGCAACACTGAAGAGGAGCATTCTGCCTGGGCTGGGGCCAAGGCAAAGCAGGAAGGGGCTTCGGGGAGGAGCATGGGCGGGGCCACGGCGGCCTGTCTGGGGAGGCACAACCTTCCCCAGCCTATGTGCTGCGCCGCACATGGAGTTGACCACAAACAGCGGCTTATCCTGCTCTGGTCACAATTATAACTTCACAACCCAGAGGTCACAGACACCGGAAGCCACTCCACCTTCTAAAGCCCCCCAGGCATTTTGAAATACCCTTTCTTAATCACCCACTTGTACAGCATACCTAGCTGCTTTTCCTTATTGTGTGCAACTGCCCAACCAACCATGCCAGCTCCATGCACTAGACATGCACCTGCCTGAAACAGACAGAAGATATTGAATCTCTTGGGCCCCTGTGGAGAAGAAGCCGCGCAAGCACAGCTGCAGTCCAGCCATAGAAAGCTACATAGACAGCTACAAAATGATTGCACAGGGCATGCAGGCAAAGGGGTACAACTGGGATCAGCAGCAGTGCCATGTAAAAGCGAAGGAGCTGTGGCTCCATGTCATAAGGCCAGATTTCCAATTAGGCAGAGTAGGGCACATGCCTAGGGGCACCAGTGTTCTAGGGGCACCTTACCTCTCTAAAACTGTGCAACACGAAGGTCAGCTGTAGGCTGGGGAGGGGATACTCAAGACGCTGTGCCTAGGGGTGCAGAAGGTGTAAATCCAGCCCTGCCAGGGAGGGCACCAATCGATCTGATGCTGAGCCACAGATTTGACAGCTTTACAAACTACACGCCAACACTTGGCGGAGATCCAACCAGCACCTTGAAACCACCCTGGTACCTCGCTGGGAGCCCAAGACAGAGACCACTGCCATGAACAGGGAGGAGGAGGTGGTGCAGGAAGAGAGAGAGGGGAGATGCAGCAGGGTGACCAGCTGTGCACAAGCCAGGACCCGTTTTGCAGGGGTACTGGAATAATTTGTATAGTGAGGGTGCTGAACAGCGAATGAACCAAACTGTAAATCCTGTATATGATGGAAATCACTTCAAGGTAGGGGGCACTGCAGCACCCCCAGCACCTCTAGTTCCAGCACCTATGCAGTCTAGCCAGCCCTACCAGTCAAGCATAGATGAGCCCAGTTGAAAGGGAAGGGAATTCAAGGCAAGTGTGTGCATGCATTTTTTCTTACAAAGTTCAAATTTAAAGGATGGCGCCCATCTCATCCCCAAGTTAACAAAGACCAGGCATTGACTTTTCATTGTTTTACTGTATGAGACGAGGTAGCAGTACAAACAAACAGAGGTAGAATTTGGTATCTGCTTTTCATTCCCCTTTTGGGCTAGGCCGGGGGTGGTGGGGAGGGTGCGGTGCAGTTTATTTTATGTACATTGGGATGTCCTTGTATCCTCCTGAGAGATCATTATGAAATTTTTCATGGAGATTCTCTGCAATCCTTTTCCTGAAGGCTAGCAGCATATGGACCGGGCAGCGTCAGGACACCAGCAGCTGCTGTGCTTCTCTGACTCTGTTTACTCTCAGGGGTGAGACATCAGCTAAAATCACCATTCCTGGAAAAACAGTGCCAATATTCAGTGCCAGTGCCCTATATGTTTACCCCTGGAATATGGACTGAGATTTTATTTGACCATTTCTCCCCAGCTCCCCCACACTCGCATTCAGAATCATAGAATCATAGAATATCAGGGTTGGAAGGGACCTCAGGAGGTCATCTAGTCCAACCCCCTGCTCAAAGCAGGACCAATCCCCAACTAAAGCATCCCAGCCAGGGCTTTGTCAAGCCTGACCTTAAAAACTTCTAAGGAAGGAGATTCCACCACCTCCCTAGGTAATGCATTCCAGTGTTTCACCACCCTCCAAGTGAAAAAGTTTTTCCTAATATCCAACCGAAACCTTCCCCACTGCAACTTGAGACCATTACTCCTCGTTCTGAGAACAGTCTAGATCCATCCTCTTTGGAACCCCCTTTCAGGTAGTTGAAAGCAGCTATCAAATCCCCCCTCATTCTTCTCTTCTGTAGACTAAACAATCCCAGTTCCCTCAGCCTCTCCTCGTAAGTCATGTGTTCCAGTCCCCTAATCATTTTTGTTGCCCTCCGCTGGACGTTTTCCAATTTTTCCACATCCTTCTTGTAGTGTGGGGCCCAAAACTGGACACAGTACTCCAGATGAGGCCTCACCAATGTCAAATAGAGGGGAACGATCACGTCCCTCGATCTACTTATACGTCCCAAAATGCCATTGGCCTTCTTGGCAATAAGGGCACACTGTTGACTCATATCCAGCTTCTCGTCCACTGTAACCCCTAGGTCCTGTCCTGCAGAACTGCTGCCTAGCCATTCGGTCCCTAGTCTGTAGCAGTGCATGGGATTCTTCCATCCTAAGTGCACGACTCTGCACTTGTCCTTGTTGAACCTCATCAGATTTCTTTTGGCCCAATCCTCCAATTTGTCTAGGGCCCTCTGTATCTTATCCCTACCCTCCAGCGTATCTACCACTCCTCCCAGTTTAGTGTCCTCTGCAAACTTGCTGAGGGTGCAATCCACACCATCCTCCAGATCATTAATAAAGATATTGAACAAAACCGGCCCGCTAACCCTTGGTGTACTCCACTTGATACTGGCTGCCAACTAGACATGGAGCCATTGATCACTACCCGTTGAGCCCGACAATCTAGCCAGCTTTCTATCCACCTTATCGTCCATTCATCCAGCCCATACTTCTTTAACTTACAGGCAAGAATACTGTGGGAGACCGTGTCAAAAGCTTTGCTAAAGTCAAGGAACAACACATCCACTGCTTTCCCCTCATCCACAGAGCCAGTTATTTCGTCATAGAAGGCAATTAGATTAGTCAGGCATGACTTGCCCTTGATGAATCCATGCTGACTGTTCCTGATCACTTTCCTCTCCTCTAAGTGCTTCAGAATTGATACCTTGAGGACCTGCTCCATGATTTTTTCCAGGGACTGAGGTGAGGCTGACTGCCCTGAAGTTCCCAGGATCCTCCTCCTTCCCTTTTTTAAAGATGGGCACTATATTAGCCTTTTTCCAGTAGTCCAGGACTTCCCCCGATCGCCATGAGTTTTCAAAGATTCTTTTCAAAGAATGCCTGACTCGGATGAGAGGAGAAAGAAGAGGACTAGGGAGGACATGTTCAGCGAGATCCTGCAACCAGTGCTGCCCTGGACCACGAACATAAGGCCTGGAGGACTGATATGGCAGATGACGTGGTGAAGGAAAGAGCAGACAGAAGGACAAGAAGCAATGGGCTTAAATTGCAGGAAGGGTGGTTTAGGTTGGACATTAGGAAAAACTTCCTAATTGTCAGGGTGGTTAAGCACTGGAATAAATTGCCTAGGGAGGCTGTGGAATCTCCATCACTGGAGGTTTTTAAAAGGAGGTTAGACAATCAACTATCAGGGATGGTCTAGATAATACTTAGTCCTGCCATGAGTGCAGGGGCCTGGACTAGATGACCTCTCGAGTCCTATGATTCTATGAAACACCCAGGAGTCCCATGAGGAAAAGGGAGAGGACATAATGGGTCCTCCCAGGCAGCAAAGTCAAATACTGCAGAACCTGGTTGACCTACAGATCCAAAAATCCCATACTATCTACCCTTTCCAGTCCTTGGAGAACTCCATGGTAGCAGGTTCCCATACTTCTCAATATGCCATGAGGCACCATGCGCTGTATTATTACCCCTACCACTCCACACTGGGGAACAAGAAGGAAAACCACAGCTACACATACATGGACCTATGAGAACCGCGTTCGGTGTATGTAGTCACAACAGATTACATTCATACACTGAACTAGACAGAAACGTTTGCTGCCTTTCCCATTTTAAAGTTCCATTCCGTTAATAGATGTTAAAAGTTTGTACAGCTTTTCCTATTTTATGTATGTTGATTCTCTGCACTATTCTTGCCACCCAGTAAATTTTTGGAGTATAAAAGTTCACAATACATACTGCATAATGCAGAGCAGTACTCAAATGTAAATGTACAGCAAACACCACAGATCTAACTGATTCATGAAAACTCCATGTCAAGGTTCCTTCCCCACTCTGAACTCTAGGGTACAGATGTGGGGACCTGCATGAAAGACCCCCTAAGCTTATTCTTACCAGCTTAGGTTAAAAACTGCCTCAAGGTACAAACTTTGCCTTGTCCTTGAGCCCTATGCTGCCACCACCAAGCGTATTAAACAAAGAACAGGAAAAGAGCCCACTTGGAGACGTCTTCCCCCCAAAAATATCCCCCCAAGACCTACACCCCCTTTCCTGGGGAAGGCTTGATAAAAATCCTCACCAATTTGCATAGGTGAACACACACCCAAACCCTTGGATCTTAAGAATAATGAAAAAGCAATCAGGTTCTTAAAAGAAGAATTTTAATTAAAGAAAAAGTAAAAGAATCACCCCTGTAAAGTCAGGATGGTAAATACCTTACAGAGTAATCAGATTCAAAACATAGAGAATCCTTCTAGGCAAAATGTTAAGTTACAAAAAGACACAAAAACAAGAATATACATTCCATTTAGCACAACCTATTTTACCAGCCATTTAACAAAAGGAAATCTAACGCATTTCTAGCTAGACTACTTAATAACTTAACAGAAGTTCTGAGGCGTTATGAAGAGCATTCCTGATCTGTTCCCAGCAAAAGCATCACACAGACAGACAGACCCTTTATTCCTCCCGCCTCCAGCTTTGAAAGTATCTTGTCTCCTCATTGGTCATTTTGGTCATGTGCCAGCGAGGTTATCTTAGCTTCTTAACCCTTTACAGGTGAAAGGGTTTTGCCTCTGGCCAGGAGGGATTTTATAGTTCTGTAATCAGAAAGGTAGTTACCCTTCCCTTTATATTTATGACATACCCCACAAACCACAGATAGGGTGAAACAGTGGCTGTGATTTCTTCCTGGAGCTCTAGGAGAAAACAGAGTTAATAAGACACATGCACCTCTAAATATGCTACCAAGTGTATAAAGACTAACAATATTTTCCACATCTCAAGGACAATTATAACCAGTTGATTCTGGGAAACTTTCAAGGGACAGTGCATCAGCCACTTTGTTAGAAGCTCCTGAGATGTGTTGGATGTCTAAATCAAAATCTTGGAGAGCTAAACTCCACCAAATAAGTTTTGTTATTTCCCTGTGCGGTATGAAGCCACTGTAGCGCAGCATAGTCGGTTTTGCAGGTGGAAATGCTGTGCCCAAATGTATGGGCGTAGCTTTTTCCCAGAGCGTAGACAATGGCATAACCATTCTTTTTCACTGACTGACCAGTTGCTTTCCCTCTCAGATAGCTTCTTGCTGAGAAACGCTACAGGGTGGAATTCTTGATCTGGTTCTTCCTGCATTAAAACTGCTCCCACAGCACGCTCAGACGCATTCTGTGGTTACTAGGAATGGTTTTGTCAAAGTCTGGGGCCCTTAGCACAGGGTCAGACATGAGTGTTGCTTTAGCTGGTTAAAGGCCTTCTGACACTCTTCGGTCCACTGAACGGCATTTGGTTGTTTCTTTTTGATTAGGTCTGTCAGTGGGGCGGCGATTTGGCTGTATTGCAATACAAATCTAACTGATTCATGAAAACTCGCTGTCATATTAATAAATGTACAGCAAGCACCACATAATTCATAGCTTCAGTAAAACACAGTCTCATATTTATAAACGTAACAGTATAATGTTCAGTGAAGCATATACTCATAGTTACAATGTACAGCAAGCACTACACAATTCCTAACAGCATCCAAAGCTCCAGGCTCAGAGAACCGTCCTGCACAGAACACTACCTGCGGCTGATTGCTGAAGTGCTTTTTCAAAGCCTCCCTCTCAGCCACTGCATCTGAGCTCTTGTTATGGGTCTTGTGTCTGGCTGTTCAAAGTTAGCAGACAGCTGCTTCACCTCTGCTCTCCACCCTAGCTACAGCTTTTCCCCTCTTTGTCTCACAGATATTATGCAGAAGCAAACAAACAGCTGAGATATTTTTCTCACTGAGATCCAATCTAGTGACTAAACACCGCCAATGTCCCTTCAATCTATCAAAAACACATTCAGCTGTCATTTTTGCACCTTTCCTTGCTGCCGTCAATGTGGACCAACTACAGCTTCATGACCCAGGGGAGCAAGGGATAGGCTGGGTTCTCAAGAATCATTATTGGCATTTCAATATCAACAATGGTAATCTACCGGTCAGGAAAGAATATCCCTGCTTGCAGCTTTCTGAATAGGTCTTGTGTTCTTAAAGATGTGAGGGTCATGCACCTCCCTGATCAGCCCACACTGATATCAGTGAAGAGTCCCTGTGATCACCAATTCTTGAATAGCTAGAACGGTAGCCCTGTCTGTTGACAAACTCTGATGCCAAATAGGTTGGTGAGTGCCATCTATAGTCCCGTCACAGTTTCAGGAAACCCCATTGCTGCAATGCTGTGCACATTGCCAAGAGTCACAGTCCCTGCGTAACAGGAGATGGACTGATGGCCTACACACTTGCATGGCAAAGGCCCCCCACTGTGGATTTTCCAACTCCGAAATGATTTGACCACTAGACCGGTAGCAATTTGGTGTTGCAAAGCTTCCAGAGTGTGATCGCCACTCACTCCTCACTGTCAGTGATCTCAGGCTGGTGTCCCTGTGCTGGAGGGCTGGGGTAAGCTCAGCACACAATCTAAGAATGTGGCCTTTTGCATCTTAATGTTCTGCAGCCACTGCTCATTGTCCCATATCTGCTTTCCAATGTGATCCCACCAGCCAGTGCTCATTCCTGAGGCCCAGCAGCAATGCTCCACCATCTGCAGGTGCTCCAGGAAGCTCATCAACCACTTGAAATTGCTTTTTTTGCTATGTCCCTCAGCAAACTATCCCTGAAGAAATCCTCCTCTGCCCCTTGTTGTTGCGGTGCTTCCTGAGAGTCTGCAAATACAGGGAATTGTGCATCTTGTATTGCAATGTTCATAAGAATAACTCAGAGCTCTGTGGGCTCCATGCATCTGTCAGAGATGGCAGACACCAAAAGTATCAGGTTGGTTTGTCAGATTTAAAAAAAAAAAAAGGTGTGAAAATTATGGATATGGATGGCATTAGAAGATGGAGAAAGTTGCTTGCTGGGAACTGATCCTATCTCCTCCAGATCCCTGTGCAATTCATTTTTACCCCACAACACACTGAATAATTCCCAAAAAGTCACTGCTCCAGATAGCAGTGAATAGCACACTAGGATACCTACCCATGGTTCACTGCCCTTTGCATCAACACATAACACTCCTGGTGAGTTGTGCAGCACTGACTCAAGCAGCAAGTATGCACACGCTCAAGTGACACACAAACTTGTGGTGGCTGTACACCAATGTAATGTGTGCCAATCCAAATTTTTACTATAGATATGACCTTAGTGCAAGTCCTTCTAGTTCCTTAGCATAATTCCATTGCCGGATTTAGCCCTAATATACTAGGACTAGATCAAGTCCTACTTAATAACATTAGTAACTAATTTTGTAATAGAGATTGATACTGTTAATATAAAGTGATATGTAACAGAAGTTGATAGTACGGAAATATGTGATCCAGCCTGGAAACTTATTCAGATAAAACGTGTTCCCTTGAACAATAGCAAAGAAAGCAACCTTTTGGGTGCCTCTGCTCTAAAACCCAAAGAGACGCCAATATTACCCATCCTAATCTCTTCTCCCAAGAGAGAGGAAAACACTTGTCATTGGCTACCCATTTCTGTACTCCAAGGGCAATGCTGAAGAAAAGGCAACTAATGGCCTCGTTCTTCCTTCTAGCAGCCTGGAGCTGTGTTCTTGATTGTTATAAGGCTGGCCTTGCTCCAGCCACTTTCTGTGCTGTAGCATATGTCCTCCAGCTCACACTGACACTGCTTGTGGGGAGCACACCCCAGAAAACATCTTTGCATAAGGGCTCTCAAAAAATTCTCACCTCCAAAGAAATCAAAGAACTGTTTATTGGGTTTGCCTCATATTTTTGTCTTAAATTCTGCAAAAATGAAAGACAGCTTCCCTGTGGAAAAATACCCATTTCAATGACACCCCCACTCCTCCGCCCCCACACAACCACCCAAAAACCAGCAAAACTCCTTGTCCAAGCAAATGCAGAAAAATCCACAAGTTCACTCACAGAAAACCTAAGTATGCATTCAAATTTTTTCTCAGGATCATATTTATAAAATCTTGTGAACACTAACAGTCTCATACAGGCTAAACTTGTGCTTTCTCATTTTGCTTCATTTTAAGTAGATTTGAACATGGAAATGGCGACAACTTCTCCTTAAATTTGGTTCAATTTGACACACTGTAAGCTACCTCTAAATAATTAGTTATATTTTCCTTTCGGAAGGCAAAACAGTAACACTTAGCATTTTATGGGGCTTTCTGTATTACTAAATTACAACAACAAATTAATTAAACAGGGCGAAATCAGAGACTGATTAGCATGAAAGTCAATCTGTGTGCATAGGACTTGAATGCTATCAGCAGTTTCGGCATCTCTGTAAATAGTTCTCTTAACAAAAGAACCAGTTTAGTTTTTACAAGCATGGAGTTCTCTTATATTATGACACAACATGTGAACTATGAACATGAAATACGGTGGCAGTGATCAGGCTAGTGAGACCCACAGCAAAGAAGAGAGTGTGATCAACAAGCAAACAAAGCAGCAACTAAAAACAGAGCAACAGGCATCATGGAGGAAACTCAGACCACTGGGAATGATGGCTTTCCAGTCAAAAAACCTTGCACAAGCATGGAATAGTGGAAACAAGAATTGACTCTGTTCACAGACCTGCCCATGAGAGATAAAGGGTAAGTAAAAAAGCTTTCCCTTATTTTCTATCTCATTTGGGGAAGGGGGGCAGAAGATGAGAAGTGAGTGAGATACTGTTGCTGGGAATAATGACCAATACACTGGAACAGCTATATGAGTGTTTAATGAACACTGTGACTTAGACAGAATGAGACTATAGAGACCCAAATCCCAGAAGCTGAGGATGGTGCAGATACCTATGTTACAGAGCTGAGAACTCTGGCATCCATGTGTAATTTTGGGGACATTAAAAATTAAATTAGGATTATTTGTGGAACACGTGATTTCAGGTTTCAGGAGAGATTATTGATTAAACTGGCCTAACCCTATAGAAATGCTTCCAAATACCAAGGGCACCTGAACTGTCCAGGGAAAGGATCAAACAATAACAACCACTAAAGTAATAGTGAAAGCACAAGCACACAGGCAGGTGCAAGATCAAGAAACCCAGGAAGCAGTGACAGAGACAGAGTGACTGAGAATATAGGCAACATGGTCCAATGTATATACTGTGGAACGCAACACAAAAAGCAGAAAGAAAAATACCCAGCACATAGGCAGTGGCGCAAGGGGTGTGGAAAACAGAACCACCTAATGTCCCAGTGTCGCAGGCACCCCAGGAAGACTAAAGCAGTTAATACAGTAATTGAACATAAAGACTTCCAATGAAGAGGAGGTTCTGCAGTGTGATGTCAGCAGATCCAAAGACTCTCATTCCACATGCACCGCAGAAGAAGGCTGCCGGCTATTCAACGGCCTTATTTGCAACTATGTTCTTGTATCAATGACCAGTTTGATTCCATCCAGCCAGTTGTAATGTAATCTCAGCAGCAAATGCAGCAGGGTCTACAGACAACAGTTCACTCCATAACCCTGATTCATCCCCAGAGCAGGCCCTCTTATGCAGTGGAGGAGGGAGGAGTCCTGTGGAAAAATAGCATGTGATCATGTAATTAAAGACTGCATCAAATTAAATTTTTACAGGCAACCCCTGAAGTATCATCATGTGACATGATATTGACATTCTCAAAAAAAATTTCAGCCTCAGGCAGACTCCCTACATGGAAAATTTCAACTCAAATAGTTAAAATGTGATAAAGTTTATAAACAACTGAAAACAGGGTCATATAATGGGAAGTGTCAGGCAACCTTAATAATAGAAAGTGCTATCAGCTCAACCTACAATAACAGATCACTCCAACATTTGCCATCTACTGTAGATGTCATTTTTTATTTAACCCACTGGATGTTTCCTTAGATCAGCAGTACTGACTGAAACTCATCATGCAAATATCTGTAATCATGATAATATTTTTGAAGCTCAACCCAGAGTTCCATGACAATAAATACAACAAACTTATAGGACATACTCTTATGTGCTCTCACATGCACTACAGTGTACTGTCAAATGCAGCACTACCAACTCAACCATTCAAAAATCATAAGTCAGGACCCACAAAATTGACGTAAAATCACAAAATCTTAAAACAAAAAGTTTAATTTGCCTTTTGAGTTGTGATCCTTTAGGGTACAGTTGGGTCATGTATTTAAGGATGTCTCCATAAGCACAACAGCTAGAAACTTACTTTTACGTAAGATGAAAGCTGATACTTTCACCAAACATGATTTCGTGAGCTGGAACTTTAAGAAAAAAACATCAAATATCACCGGACTTGCAATAAAGTTGCAAAAGTTGGCAACACTGCAATTGTAGTACATCTGGGGAGAGATCAAGAACAATGACAGTTACAAACTCACACCCCTGCGATGAGGTAAACATGTAAAGCTTCTTAAAAGGGCTACCAAGTTTTTTAAGGTGGCAACATTGGGTTTCAATAGCCAGAAACACAAGGCATTTGAAAATACAGAAGTATTTTGTGGGTTTACCCTGGCCACCATTACTCCTCTGAGACAAGGGCTTAAGTCCAGAATGACGCAAAATTAGTTTAGTGGCTACCTGAGTAGTGGGGAAAGACACACATAGATGTTATGGGCATTCAGGGCACACAGGTTCTACTGGAGAGATACACAGGAAAACCATTAAGACGACACCAGCCCTCACAATCAAGCTGAATTCCCATTGACTTCAATGGGAAGTGGTTGTGCAGATGGATTGATGATTGGACTCAGAGCATTGAAAACTTTGTGACAAGAAGTTCTAGCCACACACACTATATGTGGAGGAAGTCACATGGCGGATAATAGCAGCAGTGGATAAACTCAGCCACAGAGAACAGAAAACTACAGACCTCGAAGATACTGCTTATATACTTGAAAAAGTGTGACATCTCATCCAAAGGGGCAAATGGATGTGCCATACTGACTTATGAGGCTAAAATTCTCATATTTTTATGTTAGAAAAATATAGCTTTTCTATGTAGTGAACAGAGAGGAAAGATCCTCCTTCTCCTAGCCACTGCAGACAGGAGCAGATCAACATTTCAGGCTGTGATTATTGTGAGTCAGATCCCATAACTCTGTCCTAATAAAACTCAGACAAGCGCACATTAGAAGCATGTCATTTTTAAGGGTCTTGGACTTCCCACTTCTAAATCAGAATTTTCTCTCCAGGAAGTCATGTGATGGTGCATTATAAATCTCAGAGACTAGATTAATCCCCTTAGAGATTACATGAGAAAAACTGCAGGAATCCTATTTCAAGATGAAAAAAGTTCTTTCCTATCAGCTGGTCTTATTATAACAGACACACACTCACTTTGATGCCTGCATCAAAAATCTAACAGACAAATGACATGCTTGTAAATATATTTATCAGGCTGGCATCATAACCAAAACCCTGGATCAGAAAACTCAGTTATATGGCTACCTACAATAATTGTGGAAGAGGGCAGGAGAACAGGTGTGAGTATACATTAATCCTGTGCCTGCTTTGAGGGGGGACATTCCCAGCATAGTAAATGGTAAGATAGTGGTATGTCCCCTTCAAGCCTTCCAGTAGTTGCACCTAGATGAACACCAACATTTTTGAGGGGTTTGGAATTGAGACCGAATCTGAAATTTGCAGCTGGCACCTGCCTCCGTAACAGGCTGAACCAAAAACCTGATCCCGACTCACTCTCTCTTACACTGTGGAGTAACTGTCGAAGCAATGGAATTCTATCCCTGTGTGAGATCAGGACGAGGCCTTCTATATTGGAACATCTGTGACCTTCAGAGAGAACTTAGATACTGGATGCAAATTTCGCAGCTCTGGCCTGACTCTACTTTGGAAGTTTCTTAAAATGCCAAGCTGATTGCAAAGAATTGTTGCACACTGGGTCACATAGCTGTTCTCGCCCTTCATGTGAGCCTAGTTATTCCCAATATGCAGTGACAGTGCAATGACATAGTGGAGCCATACACAAGAAAATGCAGTTGGAAAGCCTAGATAAATGACAAAATAAGGCTATTTCCCCCTTAGTAGCCATTCTAAATATAGCCTTGAAGTTGGTTACTTAAAAGCAACGTCTTTTACATTTTGACTTTAATTAATCAGCTGGGCTTGTGCAAGTCAAAGCAACACCTCCTTCAATCTTCTGAGTTTTCACCTGTTTGGTTTCTGCTATGTACTACAGCATTACAGAAGCCAAGATTTAGAGACACACTCACTTCATATTATCTTAAGAACCAGTGACATTAACTGGAAACAGTCCACACAGCTTTGTATTGTCCATCAGATGCTTTAAAATCATTTATAAGCTGAGAAAAACACACAGATTTCTGTGGCTGGAACATCTGCACTTTCTCAACTATTTGTAAAGCATAAAAAATGCCTATTAGTATAAAAATTGAAGAAAAATTACCCGCAAGAGGAATGGGCATTAGCCATGCTTCACTTCCTCCCTTTCTGTTGACATTTGAAGCACTCTTTTTCTCCTCCTTTCTTTCCAATTCACAGTGGGTCTAAAGAGGTGAATCAGTGCACAGAGAAACAGAGAGAGAGAGAGAGAGAGAGAGGAAAAAATAAAGAAAAGAAAGAAAAAACCTCAACCCTCTTTTTGCCAGGCTGGGTATGAAATATGAAGGCCCAACAATTGTTTGAGCTCAGTGCATTGGAATAACATTGGTTAAATTATGGATAGTTTTGAATAGTGTCACTTTTTTTTCCCTCTGCAGATGGTTGTTCACACAAGGCGCCTGGCCTGCATAATTGTATCACTAATAAGCAGTAAGGCAATTAGTTGTGTAAGTGTGCTATAATCATTCTAACAGAAGAGATGACGAAGAGACAAAAAAAAGGAGGGGGGACAAAAAATGTCTTTTCTCAATTCATCAACTGACAGCCATAATTAGATATATATAATTGAAAATTCCACAGTAGGGGGGCAAGCTTATACAAATGAATTTTCTTTGCTTCCCTTATGCATTTTTCCCCCTTTGCCTGAACATCCCCCCAGAAAAAGGCAGAAAATTTGTCATTCCAGGGGAGCGTATACTGTATGAACCACAGGCTGCTCATTCAGAGCAATGATGTCAGAATAACATCCCCTCCACCCCCCAGTATGAAACAGACAGCTTTGAACTGGGCTTTTATTAGCTGTTTTCAGCCAGTAGCAAATAATACCCCCTAGATGATCTATATCAGCTTGCGGATCGCGAAATGTAAAACTCTAGGAGAAGAGGTCACCTTTTTTTCCATTGACATGAAGACGGCTTGTTTTTGGGGAGGGTGCGGGAAGAGCTCTGAGTTATAATAGAGCATTACATCATCAAGTATTATGGGAAGAAGGGGATTTCTTTTGAGCGAAGCCTGATTATCAAAGGCTATAATTAAATTTGGGCTAAAAATGCTCAAGTGCTTATGAGTTTGTGGAAACTATGCACAGAACAGCTTTCCATTGAATTAATCAGCTTGCAAGTTTTCATTATTCTGGACCTTCTCTTTCTAAATGTAAGCTCACAATCAGAGCCCCCCCCCTTTTTTTATCAACAAACTCTCCTAAATTTAATTGGACAAACCTTAACCGTGATTTTTTTTCCTTAAAGAGAGAGCATGTTAAGTCTGGAGCTTGTTAATTAAGTTCTTTAAATGCCCCCAGCTGTGCAATAAATTTTCAAAGTAACACAACTGCATATTTATTTTTTTAACATTTGCTCCCTCGTTTTTCAATTACAAGCTGGTTTTGAAAACAAAACAAAAAAATCTCAGAGAATTCCCATGTATCATTGTGATTCTGGCTGGTGAAAATTGGAGAAAGTCAGAAGTTGCATTTGATTAAAATATAACTTGAGATCAAAGGAAATGTTTTCTGTGGCCAAAATTTACTACATTCTTCAGAGATAATCCAAGAGTGGGTTGTTTTTTGTTTTTAAAGTGTCCTAGCAAGTTATTGTGGCAGATGTGTGCAAGGAGAAAATGCATTCTGCAGCTATTTCACAACGGAAACCTTTTACCTGACACCAGATAAGAAGTGGGCAAATGAATTTATATTTAAACTTCAAATTCAAGGGCCAGGTCTCCAAACTGGTGTAGATCAGTATTGTTTCATTCATTTAAATGGAGCTACGCAAAACTACACCAGTTCAGGTTCTGATCCCAAGACTTAACAATAACTACTGGTGCTGATAAAAGTAGGATAACATGCTAGTATTTATCTTCACATTTACTCTTCAACATATGCCCCACTGTCTGTATTTAGGGTCCTGATTTATAACACAGAAAATGCATTGATTGGATCTACACAGTGAAATCCCACTTAAATGTTAAATTAAGAACTACGCTTGGAAAATATTCTATAGTACTAATGCTCTTCTGTTTGGAGAGAGAGACAGAGAGAGTGTGTGAAATATGTGGTCCCCACCCATCCTTATTAGATCCATATTTTGTGGATAAAAGTAATCATACATAAGGACTTTTAATCTCTGTCAGCTCAGAAAAGTTTGCAGAATGGAAATAGCTTAGTATGGCACTAAGCACTGGAAAATAGCATTGGCACCTTTGTGTATCATGGAATCAACAATGAAATGACAGTAGGTGGCTACACTTTTCCCGTGTAGAGTCCTCAGTTTAAACAGCCCACGGCTGCCTCTGATGAAAAGAGCTAACCACGTTGAACCTCAAGAACAGACCTGTTCTCCATGCTAAACAATCAATGGTAATAGGAGGTTGTTACTACAAGGGATACTCATTTAGCTTCCCTCTATTTTGAAGAGCTCCTCTTTAGATTCAAACTAGAGCATTTCACTCAAACATCCCTCATTTTAGACCCCAAATTCCCAATGTTTCATACAAATTTGGTGTCCCACCTCGTTTTTATTGTTGAGAATTACTTAAATCAGAAATGACCAATTGTGAAAGTAAAGTTATAGAAAGAGGTAAATATGCTAAAGGGGCGAATCCCACTGGATATTAAGTTTCCTGTAGGAATAATTTTTTGGTTGTGTTCCTTGGTTGGATATTTGTTCCACGTTGCATCCCACATTTTGGACCTTCAAAGATTAAGAGCTGTGAACTAGTGTGGCAAATGGAGCAAAAATGTTTAAATGCAGGTGACAAAATGCAAGGGGCAAAAATTGCTGGCCGCACAAAAAGAGAATAAGCACATTCCACTTCATACAATTTTGCAACATTTATCTTAGTCCAATTGTTTATATAAATGGAAATAAATGGAATATCTCAGATTCAGCAACGAATAGAAATCCCCCAAATAGTTCTGGTATCCTTTAAACGTATAAAATATGAAATATCACAAACACATTGAAATTGTGGCTAAATTCTCCTTGCAATTACATCCAGGCAGTTCAATTTACTTTAGGGACCCAGAGGAAATTTGGCCCATACTCTCTTGTGCATCCCCAGTATAGCAGACATTGTGCCTCGCTATGAGTGGATAGAGACAGGAAACAAAACAAAACTCCGAGGTATTCTGCCCTTAAGGACTGTACTGGCCAAGCTCACCATTTCCTTCTTTCTACTGCTCCCCCAACATTTTCTCTTTTACGGGTCTACAGTTTGAAAAGAGTTTGGTTTTCTTCTCTCATTTTCAGATCATTACCCATTTCTGACATTTTGTTTTCTTTTTCCTGCCTGCTCTTTTTTGAGCTCTCTGAGCACAGTACTCCACTGCTTTACACAATGTCTACTCCTTTCTAGATGTTGGGATCAGCCCAAAAGCAAATGCCCCTGAAGACTCTTGGGCATCCCATTTAGCTTCTTGCCAATATGGAGGTCACATTCTTGGCGAGAGATTTACACAGAATCCAACCCTTCCAAACCAACTGAATGTAGCCTGCAGTAATTACTAACTTTTCTATCCTCACTCCATTATCAGGGAGCCTTTAGATCTTTAGTCTTGCAGTGGATGTGCTGGTATGAGATAAAGACAAGTCTTTTCTCAGGGTAACTTTTCCAGAATGAATCACCACCCTTTTCTGAAGTGGTTTTGCTTTCCATGCTGTCTGGGGGAGGTAACCATGACTCCAGCTAAGAATGCCAGACACGTAACTGAATGAGGTACATGCTCAGTTCCACTATGGAGGGCATCAGAAGGTCAGCAGAACCCCCACATATTTCAGGAGAACTCCAAGGACATGGATTTGGGTCTAAGTCTATTACACTGTTGTAAAACTGTATTCACGCAAAAAGTTAAGTTTACTTTCATTGCAGCTCTAAACTATTAGTTCTAGTTGAAATTTTTCTATCAAACACTTTTTTAGTGGAAAATTGAGTTTTTGATTAGACAAAGTTCTTAGAAGACACTTAGAAGAAAGTGTCTGCTTTCCTCAAAATTTTCTATTTTCATTGGAAAAACAAACATACTTAGTGTTCCGTCAAAAATGTTCATTGTTCATATTTTCTTTTCGTTTCTTTTCTTTTTTTTCCTACAAAAAGTTGAAATTTTCCAGTGGGGAGAAAATTCCACACAGTTTGATAAATTATGCAGTTTCTGAAATGAGTTATTTCATGTTTTAGAACTTTTATTTGTATGGCAGTGACAAACAATTCTTGGAAGCTCACTGATTCCACAGAGACAGGAAAGGTGGCTTATGCTAACTTGATAAAAAGCTTGGTTAACTCCCTAGTTTCAAACTTCAATGTATATGCCATCGTTTTCTGAACAGATGTTATACTTCCTTTGGCCTAGATTGCAACTCTAGGCTCAACTCTGGAGTAATTCTGAGAGGCCTTGTCTCTCGACACATCCCTCTGAGTCACAATTCAGCCCTCTTTGCTCCTAGGGAATACTATTTACCAATGGCCTATGCCAGACATTAATTACAACCCACAACTCTGGCTCAGTTACGCTGATCAGCGGGTGGAACCAAAATTCTGCCTATACACAGCCTGTTCCACATCCACATGCCTCAGGGAATAAGTGGGTGGATAGGCTGCCCTGCATTCTCCAGTGTGCCCAGAACGAAGGTCTAGGTAGCCCTAGTCCAGGTTGGAGGGGAGTTCTTACTTCTACCTTCCCTGAACAGGCTGTAGTTTGAGTCACCATCCAGACCCTTGATATTAAAGAATGAACAGCAGAGACAACTTCTATCCTTGTTATTTAAGATAGCGTGATCAAGAGCAGAATTTCATACTAGTTCCCGAAAGAGATTGACTCACACCAAAATCCTGGATGAAAAAAGCCCCAAACTTTGAATTGTTTGATACCCAGATCCAAATTCTGCATCCAACTACTAACCGTTAGAATGCATAAAATTACCCCAAACTGCATGGCTGGCACCTTTGCACTCAGGTGAAACCCCCATAAACTTAATGGAATTCCACGCAGGTGCAAGGGTCTGACCATTCAGATAGATTGTGGGATTAGGGCCACAGAGAGGATACACGTTTGTCAAGCTACAGTATCAATCACATTCCAGAACAGCAAATGAATCCTCATAGTTAAAACCTTTACTTGTTCGTTCAGAATTTCAGGCGGCTGCTTTGTAAGATTTTCCTCTCTCAGCCCCATCTAGTTTTTATAACGATGTCATTTTTCATTAGCAGCAACACAATCAGCCATGGACAAAGAAATAAGACTTATTTTGGAGATGTCGGGGTTTTTTTAAAAAAAACAAACCATAATGCATTTTTCCTTTTGTTGCAGCAGCTGTCTCAGGTGTTGCTCTCTCTTGTACAACAATATAACAAATCAGATACACTCCAAATATATACCCAGGACTTGAAGTGAATGCACATTTTACTGGTTTTTTTCCTCCCTAGAAGAATGAAAGGTTTTATTTTATTTTACTTTACATTAAAGGAGGATTCTTGGCTGCATTTCCATAGTACACAATGACACATTTGATCCTTTGTGTTTCTAACTAAGTAATGACATAGTTTCTCTAAACCATGAAAAATGTTGCGTTTGACCAAACAAGAAAGGATGAACTTCTGGGAAATTCTATTCACTGGATCTTGAATTAGACCCAGAACACTGGGACATGTCCATTCTTCCTGCAGCCCCCTGCCAAACCTGGCTATAGCTCCAGCGGCACTGCATTGTTTCTTCCTTATTCACTGGATACAGTAATATCAACACAAACTGTTCTCAACTGCTGAAGGCTTGATTCTCAAACATATGGATACGTTGAAAATTAAATTGCAGGGTTTATTTGAATTTATAGACAGCTCTGTGAATGTACTTTTGAGATACAGTCTCCGTCAAGGAGATAGATGTCACCTGCCATGAGTAACATGATTCTCTAATGTTAAAATGCCACATTCTCTTTGTAGGTAATTCTATTCAATCACTTCCCGCAAAGATTTGGGTAATGAACACTTGAACATCTGTTTTTTTTTCCTCCTCCCCTCTCCTTTCCTGAAAAATCCTGATTTGGATATTTCTTTACTGAATGCAAAACTCCTCAGATCAATTAATCTCTCATGATAATTTCAAGACTCTGGTTTGGATTATGTTGGTATATTATTCTCTCCCCTTTTATTAAAGTTCCCACATTTTCAGCGGGAATGTGGCAGGGCAGAGTAGAGGAGGGCCATGTTTGGCTGTATTAAACAGTCTGCTTTCCTCCTTGTAGTCCGTTGCCTGGCATTGGAATGCAGGAATAGATACAAAGTTGGTGTTTTGTCTTTTTGTAGCCCAAGCCTCATTGCTACTGTAAATTATTAAAAGTCTGAAGTGAATGATGCTCAGGAGTCAGTCGCCAATGAACAGAAGCACGTCAATAATTTTTCAGTGTAAGTATTGCATTACCTTATCATTATATCCACTTGTGATTAGAAGGTTTTTTAAAAAAAAATCTTTCAAGCAATTATAATTATGGTCCCCTCACGAGTCCCCAAGTGATCTTCAGAGCTGAAGAACCCCATTCTCTGACCACCACCACTTGGGCTGAAGCATTAGATTGGACTATGATTAAATATGAGTGGATAGGTGGTATCAAATAATTCAACCAATACAGATCTTTTTCCCGTTTGTGTTTCTATCTGCAAATAGGCTATTATTACAAATGTGTTTGTTATTTGAGATGTCTGGAAAATTCTATGCAAACTTAATCCAGTTGTTCACAATCAAAGTCTTTGATTATTTGCTATTTCTTCTGTGATTTTGTTTATTTAGATTTATACTTCATACACACAGGAGTAAGAAGCTATCCCAGGCTTTAGTTTGTTTTACCATGTACATGGAAAGTAAAACCAATTGATTATCACTCGTTTCACAACCAAAAGATAACCAACCAAAGATGGAGTCAAACCCAAACAATACTCTCTCTCCAACAAATACCAATCTATTTCATGCTCCTCCCTTCCCTACAAGGTTTAGGGGTGGATAATACAATCCTCACTCATGTGGGTGAGTAACATTACTTGTAAAATATTAAAAGAAGAAACTAGATTATATGGGTACCTCTTCTCAAGCTGAAGCGTAGTTAACATATAAGAAAGGAAGCTGCTAGTAGTTCATTCACCATGAAGGTCCCTCTAATTTGGAATTTATTCCCTCTTCCCCAGTTTTAAATACCTGTAATAAACGGAGACTTTCTGATCACATGGCATAGATAACCGGTGAGATGGTCAGCTGCAGTGAATGCAGCTATGCTGACCTACCACAGAGGAGGATATAGCCCTGTATTTTTAATTGATGGCAAGAACACCTAGTCTGGGCTAGCACCGAACTCCTCTGGTGCTTTGAAAATTCCAGCCATGGTGCCTCGGATAGTTTTTCATTTTCAGGTTCACGCTGTACTAAAATCAACATTCAGCACCTCCAATACTTTGGTTCCACCCAGGCAAGGATGATCATTTTTCCGAAGGACCCGAAATAACACTCTTCACAAAACATATATAAACTATTGAGAAATATTTTGGCCTTTTGAAAATGAAAATCTTGCTACCGCTTTATAACTTAAAAAACCCAAAACAGCTCAACTGGTGACATTTGAGCAATTCAGTATAATTTACCACCAATGGAAAGCTAATTCTACCTGTCTTGATTCTGACATGAATTTCATTAATTTTTCTGTCAGTGAACTATGTTGCCTCAGTTGGGATGGAATCCATAATTTGGTTCAGATGATTAGTGAGTATATTTAAAGTCCCTTTAAAAAGTCCAGCCACTTTTTAATATCTAATAAGTTCAAAAGACATACACATTCCCTGAAGATGGAGAAAGAATGTAGAGGATCTATTATTCTTTTATGTTCTTTTGGCACAATGTAAGTTCATATACAGCGCAGCTTGGATGCCATTATTATTTTTTATTAGTAGTAGTAGCATTCATTAACAAAGATGCCTTTCCATTTAAGTAATCACCAAAGAACTATATCAGAGAGTATAGTCACCAGGAAATATCACCATGTACTTATTAACTTTGTACGTGATGACCAGGTTTGGATGTAATAACTCCTATAATACTACATCACAATCACTTGGTTTCATATTCATTCAGAACTATCTACTCCCTTGACCTTTGGGAATCTGAGAGGGCTGTTTATTTTTTCAGACTCCAAGTTAGTGAAATTAAAACGTGACTAAATTTGAACAGTACATTATAGAATTTTGCCAAACAAAGCAGCAGCATGTTAACTGAAAAGTAAGCAGCGATTAAAAAGTACACTTATTTTCTTGGCAGTTCCTATAGGTTCTCACTTGTTGCATTTCAGGTCCCAGCAAACAAAAACACAAAGTGAACCTCAGTCAAAAGCACGGAGATTCACCTGGTTTCATATTGAAATGGGAAGCTTAAAGCCATAAACCCAAAACTGATTTGACTATGATCAGGTTTGTGAACTTTACCTGAACATGGCAGTGTTTCTATTAAGACAGGAAAGCAGGTAAGCTGTCTTAACAAAAGTTTTGCATGGCCCTCTCTCACAGAGGTGTTGTGAGGCTTAAATAATGTCAGTTAAGCAGTTTGATGTTCTCAGATACACTATACAACTATACAAGCCACTATACAACTGTGAAGTATTTATAAGTGCAGCTGTTAGCACTGCCTTAAGATTGCTTCACACTTCCATTAGAAGTCCCTGTTTTCAGTTGCTTTTGTACTTTGCTATACTTTAACCATTTGGGCAGAAATTTTCTACGCTTCCTCTGCCTCAGGTTGCTTTTTTAAGCTTCATCAGCTAAAACAGTTAATCTGTTTCCAAGGAAATTAAGGAAAATATGTTGTTTCCCCATGTTAAAAATTACTTACAACCATTTGATTGAGAGGTTCTAGCACATCCCTCTGTGCTTTGGAGCTGGGACTTGGAATTTGGGCGTGAGGGGTGAAGGGGAGGGCTTCCCTGGCGTTAGGGATGCCCTTTTTGCCATCCCTGTAAAAATCCGCTCAAATCTGGTGAAGTTATAAGCCTCTGAAGAATCTCAGTTCACACATGCTCAATAGAGACTTTCCAGATTTGGCCGCTAATTTCTCCAAAAATTCTATCTGTACTGAGCATGCTCTGTCCCCTCACAACCTCCAGGTGCTGACAGAACTCTGAGGAGACTGAGGCAAGGAACATCAATAGCTGTGTTTATTATTTTATCTAGATCTGCATGTCTCATATGCTATGTAAGTAAAGAATAATTTGTTTTAGAATCCTATGCAAAGTCTATTGCTTTCACTGTCACGTTCCACTGAAGAGTTAAACAGTAAACCTAGAGCATGCACACGATTGAAGTTCTGGGAGAGCAACTGGGAAGTCTGAGGGGTAAGCAATGGTTCTGGGGACCTACGGTAGCCAGACCATATAAGTCCCATTTCTTTGCAAGAGTAACAGACAGCGTGCCAGTGCCCAGGAAAAGTGCCAGAGAGGCCACAGGAAGAGATAAATGGTACATCCTACTTAGACCCAGGGAATCTTAGAGCACACAGGTGCAGTGGATTTGGACTCAACACAGCAGCCTGCTGAATATCTAGCAAAGGGAGCTCTATTAAGGTGACGTGTGAGACAAATCACATACTATTTTTTTCCCCTGAGGTGGCTGAATTAAGGTTGCATCGATAACTCTAGTTCTGGAATTTCCTAACTTCCACTGCTGACTTTGTAACCATAACATTCTTTTACTTCAGGTTTCTTGGCTGTAATTATGATGACTGGATAAAACATTTGCCTTCTTTTTTTCAGGGTCTGCAGTTCATGCTCTAAGAGTTTATTGCTCTGAAATCTCTGTCAGTCTGCTACTGGGAATATTAGCTTCTGGATGGGAACAGAGCAGCAAACCACTGGGAGAATGACAGAGTGCTCAACCGATTAGTGCTGGGGCGGAAACAGCAGCAGGAAGCCAGCCAATCATTTGAAGAGGAAATGGGCATCAAGGAGAAAGTACATGTAGGATAGCTTTTTCAAAAAAGAAAAGCACTTAAAAATCCTCCAGAATTAATTTGTTTGAAATATGAAACTTTTCAAACACATTCTGTTTGGGTGATTTTGTCCTCAAAATTTCATGTGGTACTTGGGTTCAAAATGACTGCATTAAGCCATGCAGTAAGTGGCTCAAGCCGTGCCACCTCGGGGAGAGCAGCAAGTGGGCAGAGAGAAGGTGATAAGGGTAGGCAGTGTCAGGAAGCTTTTTCCTTCTCACTGGTTTAAGTTTTATTAGCAAGTCTCTTGGAAAGCACTGTACTGTATCAAAGGCCTTGATGTTTTTAGAACAAAGAATTTATGTGCATTAGACGTGTAACCTACCTTGTTCTGTTCACTGAAATACATCATCATTTTGTGCCTTGTGATTGCAAAGGTAATTTAGAGGCTCCTGACAGAAATATATATATATATCATTAAAACTATCCATTAATATACTTGTAGTATTATAAACATAGGGGTTTGTGGATGACAGAAGTGAAAACCAACTCATTAGTTCGCATCAGTATTAAAATGTGATACATTTTCTTTTCAGTCTGATTCAAGTTAAGTGAAAGGAGCTCTCTGAGCTCCTAAGTAATTTGTCTAAACCAAAAAACAAACACCTTCTCCTCACCCCTCCCAAAAAAACTCCAACTCAGCCATAAAATAGTAATCCTTTAGAAATCTCATGTCCAATTTGCATTTGCTCACAAATGTGATGAGTATGATAGTCTCAGGCCAGACCAGGGCTCAGCCCAGTGCAACTGACCATGCTGCACTTAAATAAACAATACTTGCAACCTTTTGCATTTGCATTCTTATCTCAGGAGACATCTAACACTGTCATATCAGGGCTCTTGCAGATCCAGACTGACATCATCAGCTATTAGTATCTTTCCCATCTATTCCTGCAAACAATCTAAGCAGACTTCTATCAATACGGTAAGACAGGACTGAATTCTCAGCTGTGCAGAGCTCACAAACAGCTCAGTTATGCCAGAAGCAATGATCTAATACAGATCTCTCCACTGAACAGCTTTCTGCCCCTCTTTTTCTCCAGCATGCCCTCTACACAAAGAGGGGGAGAAAGAGTGGGTGATACAGAACATCTACATATAGGGAATTTCTGGCTACGAAAGCAGCACAACAGAACCAGAACAGCCGTCAAAGATCTGGTCCATGAATCTAATATTCTTACTACAGTAACTGGACACAATGGCACCAATGACATTGAGTAGTTCACTGATAACTTCAGTGTAATGACGATATAACAATCCTGCAGAAACAATCCTGATTTATTTGTCATGTATAGGAGTGTTATTTAATATTGCAACGGTTGTACATCTATATCCCTGAACACAGGAGAAGCTTTTCACATTTTTCTGTCTGCCTTTTTTTTGGTCAAGTTTTTTATGTCTTGAGAAATATTATGCTCATAAAAATCCAGTGGAAAATCCCCAGCGTCTAAAAACTGAGGAAACATCTTCTTTCCATAGTTTTCCCATTTGTGAGCCTGTGTCATCTAAAAGCAGAGGACAAACCAACTGTACAAAATATTGGTATTGCTTTAAATGCATGAAGCTAACAACTTAGAGGCATGCAATTGTTATTTGTTCAATAAGATATTGGCATGGAAATTTGCGTATATAAATATGCTTCCACCTTCTTGCTTATAATGAAGAATATCTTCATCTGAGCTGATAAAAATCTTTAAAAAAAACAGTTATTGGTTTGGTTGGGATAATTTAATTATGAAAAAAAATAAGTAGAGTTTCACTACTGTATTTAAAATAGATATGGTTATCTGAAGTATTCTAATGACTGCATACATATTTAAATTACCCATTTTGGGGGTGAACCACTTTTAAAGGTTTCCTGTTATATTCTTGCTCTTAAGTTATTCTTTGTTCTCCCTAAGATCCATCACCCATGAAACAATGTAACAATGTAATGCAGTGATTTGGGACCAAATATTCAAAAGAGCTCAGTTCCCATTTAGGCACTTAGATAAGGGCCAGATTTTCAAATGTGCTCAGCACTCAATTTGCTGAGGTCTTTTGAAAATTTGGCCAATAACGGGGAAAAGCGAAGGAAAATTATTTTCAAGGTCAAAACTCAATCTTGGTGAATTGGTTTGGATACACCTCACGCCAGCCATGTCCTTCCTTCTGAAACCAACCAAAAATTGAGCAGCAGTTGATAATTGTTTCTGATCTCCACAAAGAGAAGCCACACCAGCCAGATTTTCATTCCAACAACCCATGGACTATATACAAACAAACCATATCAAATAAACTAGGAAAAGATTTGCCCTACATTTTACATCCCCTTCAGCTTTTATAAATAGGAGTGAAACACAAACTAAAAAGTATAGGTGGATGAAGAGCCATGAGAAACTGACCATGGAAATGAAAAAGGGACGGCACTCATAAGAATGGCCATAGTGGGTCAGATCAAAGGTACATCTAGCCCAATATCCTGTCCTCCAACAGTAGCCAATGCCAGTTATCAAGAGGAATGAACAGAACAGGTAATCATCAAGTGATCCATCCCCTCTCGCCCATTCCCAGCAATGCTCAGGGGTGCTGAGTGCCTACACCCAAGAGCATATTAAAGGGGAAAAGGATAAGTGTTAGTTTACTATTCATAAAGAAGATCACTGCAGACATTATCAGTGAATTCAGAGCTAGATGAAAGCTAGCAAGATTCACTCCCTCTTTTCTTTCAATTTGGTCAGTACCAAATTGAAGTCCTAAACTGTGACAGGGTCAGGCCAGATGGCTACAGGAGAGTGATAGAAGGTAGATATATTAGCCCCAGATTAAGCAGATCCCTTTTCCCTGAGTAAGATAATGGGCTGTTCCAGAACAATCAGGAAGTTGCTGGAACCAATTAAGGCAGGCTAATTAGGACACCTGGAGCCAATTAAGATGCTACCAGAATCAATTAAGACAGGCAGGCTAATCAGGGCACCTGGTTTAAAAAAGGACCTCACTTCAGATAGTGAGGTGCATATGAGGAGCTGGGAGCAAGAGGCACACAAGAAACTGAGAGTGAGTAGGCGTATTCCTGGAGGACTGAGAAGTACAAGCATCATCAGACATCAGGAGGAAGGTCTGGTGGTGAGGACAAAGAAGGTGTTGGGAGGAGGCCATGGGGAAGTTGAGTTGTTGCTGTCATTCAGCTGCTACAGGAGACACTATAGACAGCTGCAATTCACAGGGCCCTGGGGTGGAACCTGGAGTAGAGGGCGGGCCCGGGTTCCCCCCATTCCCCTCAAGTTCCTATTTGAGACAAGAGGAGGTGACTTGGACTGTGGGTCCCACCAGAGGGGAAGATGGGTCAACAGAGACTGTGGGGATTGTTCTCCTCCCTTTCCCCCTGCTAGCCAGTGATGAGGTTAGCTGAGTGAACAGCAAGTTTGAGCCACTAGCAAAAGTGGCCAAACTGAGGGCTGCCGTGAATCTCTGAGGCGAGTAAATCCGCCAATAAGCACAGGACCCACCAAGGCAGACGAGGAACTTCGTCACATAAACTTATGACCCAATATTTTTTAATAATTAATAAGGGAAATATTCTGCTCTCTGATCAGCCTGGGAGACCTCAATTCTGATAGCGTGCTCTCCCTAACTGCATGACACTACATGAAAAATCTGTATATGTGGGAAGAGTAAACCTGGTGAGCTCTGCCATGCACATCTGGAATTCTGCCCTAACTTATGTCCATGACCCACCTTACTCTGGAATTTGCCATTATATACCTCTAAGAGTGTGTGTGTGTGTGTGAGTGTGTGCATGTGTGTGAGAACGCATTCTACCCTTCTTTACAGGATAGGATGTCAAACATGTTCACGTGACCATGACATGCTCTAGCATTTGACTCAAAGAAGATACAATCCCCACTACTTTGGCAAAGATTATTCGTTAACTCATGAACTTTAGCTCTACCCTCCAACACTTAGGTTCTATTATCAATAATACAAGCATATTGTTTACCTGGTGACATAGGTAGAGTCCATTGTTTGCAGCCATTACCAGGTGCCCATTGTTTGCAGACGTGGTGAATTTGTTACAAACTACTGTATTTGCTGGTCTGTGAATTTCAGATGATCAAGGTGACTATAGTCTAACTGAAGGAGTTGAGGAGGATTAAGTAATGTATTGGCTAAGTGGATGTATGTATCACTAGAAAGTGACACCTGCTTCAGGAGAGGCTATCACTCAAAAATTAGCTTGTTGCATAATAATTTTGGAAGACAAACTGGAACCACTAACTGCATAATGTAAGATATATGGGTGAAGTCTTGTTCTCATTTATGCTTGCAAAATGGTATTTCTGCAAAGTTCACTCCACAATGTGAGAGACATACAATATATCATCCGGTTTTCACTAGGTATGAGTGAAACCTCACAAATGTGGAGATCAGTTGTTAGACTTTTGTGGAAAATATGCTACACAAAGAAATTGTGCCAAACACATTGTTGGGGTAAACTGGAACAGCCCCATTGACTTCAACAATTTATACCACCTGAGGATCCTGGCCATGGCTGTTTCCTTAAATTTCCACAAATTGTTTCACTGGCCTTAAATTGTGAAGTTATCTTGTGTTACGCTAGAGAAGTTCAGGTATTAAAGTATTATCTTATTAGCTCACAAGGAGTATATGACCTTTTGGTAGTTTTCTTTATCTGTTAATTAGCTATGACAGTCCACATAGGTATCTTCCCGCCTGGATTTGTTATTCTGAATTGGTTTTCTGTAAGTAAAATAGTGGCGCTAGTAATAAAGATAAGTTAAAGGGAAATTTAAAATAATATCTCTGAATCAGAAAACTGCTATCTAGATATGCAAATAATCTATTGCGTGTATCACTACCACATTTTCCCATGTCTGCTATTCAGTTGTCAGTCACTTCTAACCATACACTGAGACTTGCTTTCTCCTTCTATTTAGCCCATAGGAAAAATATTAACAAACAGTTTTGTGCTGAATGACAATGTATCATAATATATTCACTGAAGAACTGAGGGAGGGAAATGCACATTGGATGATGATAGTGCTCTGCTTTGACCATGAAAAGGCCTCAGCTTTACTTTCAGAGTATGAAATGCTCTCACCTCTTATAGCTATGGAAGATAGAAAAGTCATCTCTAGAAATTATAAAGAGAAATGGAATAAAATGCTATATTTACAGCACGTATACTAGTATTTTGAACCTGCAGTGTTGAATAAGGGTAGATGCCCACTGCTGAGCTCTATTAAAGGGCTCCAAAGATTGCTATCCACATCAAGTTTCCTAAAAGTTATTCTTTCTAAAGAAAAAAAGGACACGGACACACACACTTCATTTGTGATCATAGTTAGCTTTTCCAGTGTTGAAGGTCTACAAAATACAGCAACTTCTGCTGGCTAGTGGCTAGGAGGAGATGAAGCCACAATCCCTCCTACTCTCTCCCCACTTTTCATGGCTGGCTTCCAGAAAGAGCAGTAACAGCTCAAAGACTACAATTTTGTGCAGTTCTTAACATGCGCCAGGCAATGGACTGGGGATGCTCCTTACTCACTGTCCTTAACAACCATCCACCAAAAGACCACTCGCTTTGGTGAGGGAGAGTTTTCACAAGAAAAAGTGTTACTTGAAGTCGTGCAAACTTTTACCCTGTATAAATATCCAGTCTCCTGCCACTTCATAATAACGGGATTGTCAAGTGTCAATACTGCACACATGCAAAGCTAGAAATACTGCATTTACACAACACACTCACCATATACCTAAAAGGAGAAGCTGACTTGCCCAAGGTCACACTGGTCAAGCTGGAAATAGAGCTGAGCATTCTGAACCCAACTTCCACTAGTCCATAAACAAAATATTAGCAAGTACTGAATTGTGGATAAAAATAAATGCACAACACGAATTTCATCTTTATGAACACACCTCGGATTTGGTTTCAGACTATGGCATTTACTATTCTTTTAACATATTTATATCAACAGTAATATTTATAAGACACCTATCAAGGGAAAAAAGGCCCCTTGATAATAAACGTTCATCTGAAAAAATATTATTTTGCCAAAAGGTCCAGAGGATTACTGAAATTCTATTCTCACTGCAAACCAAATTTTTATCAGCAAAAATATGAATACTGAACTCTATCATCATAGGCCTTCCCATCAATTTTTCCAAACCAAGTATTAAATATTATATTGTCTTAGACATGTTCAAAACTTTATTCTTATGTTGGTACGCGTCAGCTACTTCCTATCCAGAAGCATGACCTGTGCTCCTTTGCAACAGATATTTTTCCATACAGACAGTGGGAGATGATACTTTAAAATTTAAGTTAAACTCCTTCCATTCATCTAAAACTCATTATAATTCAAGCCTGTACACTGAAACTGACAATGGTCCCTTTCCTTTATTTCTTTAATTAGTACTGTCATTTTTAATACACTGAAAAGAAGGATTGTATGTCTTGATATCAGGCATCTTATCCTGAAACTTCCAATGTGTCTATTTTACAAAGCAAAAAATAAAAAAATAAAATCCCCTGTACAACTATCAATTGAAGACAGGATCTTTTCTGTGTGTCATTAATTTAGTTCCATTTTTGGACATAGGACACACAATTTCTTTAAACAAAGATGTCAGATTGTTAAATGCCTTAGCTATAGTGTCCTGGTAATTCAATCCCTTGGATTTGCTTGGATGTCCTAAAGTGTTTTGAGTGCAAACACTGGAAGGAAACTGCAGCACCGGTCAGCCCTCTCTTAAATCTTCTTATGGATTTCATTTGCTGTGTGGCCTGAGAGAGGTCAAAAGGTTTTGGCATAGAAGTAGAATTCTAGAAATAATCACCTTATAGACCCACTAAATCAATCATAATTAATGCACTTGCCTAGTTCTGTCAGAGGATTGCTGCTAGAGGGCAAAATAAAGAGGCCCTTTCTAATACAATTTGAAAAGAGATCAAATCTGTCATTTCATCTAATAATTGAGCCAAATGAGAAAAGAGAAGGGTCAAAGTTCATCCTGTGACCTTATGTAAACCCAATAATACATAATTCATTTTCATTTTATGGAATTTATAAGATGCTGTAAACTGTCAGAATACAGACACATCTGCTTTAGCTTCCAACAAACTCGAGTCTCCTGCTTACCATGCAACACACACTGAGCTGCCAAAACTTTTAAGTGGTATATTCTGGCAGAATAATCCAAAAGCCTTCAACAGGGACTGGTATTTAATTCATTCTTCCAAGCGTGTGAAGTTAATAACTGAATAAGTCACTCGCAGTTCTTTCTAAATGATATCAAACCTGTAATTTATTTATTGAATGTTACAAATACAGTTAAAACATGTTTTCAGGCAAAATGGTTTCTTTTCTTTTTTTTTATCATTATCATCATCAAAATGTAATCTGGATTTTTTTTTTTTATAATATGGTCTATAAATACATATGCATCCTTAGAGAGCAGCACTTTCATTCCGAGCCCCTTGCTTCAATCAACAGGATGCAGCAGAACATTTACAGGGACCAGGTATTTCAGCTGTTAACTACTTAGAACAAATGGTGGGAGGGCATGCTTAGAAAACATTCCCCGGGGAACAAGCTCCCTCAGATGGTTGTCCGTTTAGGCGGAAAACATTGAATTCCACCTGAAGTAAATGCCAAGTTGTTTCTAAGCCATTTTATTACACTTTACTCACACCTTGGCCTATTTAGTTCCTTTCGGGGACACATTCGCCTCTCAGTTAAGCTATTTAGGGTTGTACTGGAGGAGAATCTGATCCATTATGTTCAGATGTTACATGAATGCCAGGGGTCCTATTCCTCGCTGCCTTGTCCCGTGTGCTGTTATTGTGCCAGGCACCTTGTGGAGCATTCTATGCATCCCTGACTTTATAGTTTCCTCAGAGACACTCCTGGCAAGCAGTTTACTTAGAGATTTTTTTTTAAATATTTTATTTGATACAGTTTGTAAAGTGCTTAGAACTGGAGATAGGCACTAACGGAAGTCAAAAGAAATAAATAGTAAACAACAAATAAATAGATCAATATGGAGTTACACTATAGAATGTATTTTCCATTACATATGCTGCAGAGTGGAAGTCGGATGGAAAATCTAGCACTGTCTGTTTGCTCCGTTTAGTGTTGCTGGACACAATAAAGAGGTCTCACACAGTCCCAAATCCAACCGCTTTGTACTGCTTGGACAGTACAAAGCTACCAGAAAGATGTCTTAAATCATGCCAGGGGCTGCTTTGGCCCCAGGCCAGTCCAAAACAGAGAAGTAAAAATGTGGCTTAGAGCTCTCTTTACTCCCTTCTCTCCCTAGCTGCACCAAACTGAAGATTGAGCCTTTTGCTTACATAAATTCCTCACTCCACGAAGATTTCCTTAACTCAACAGTGAAGGTAAGAGAGACAAATGAAATTCACCATTAAGACTGACTAAGCTATGCTAAGAAGGTATCCAGATTCCAGTTACATGTACAATATGTGAGCTAGTTACTCAGCAGTAGAATTAGCAGTAACACTAATCTGCATGTCTTTAGCGCCTTCTATGGGTGAATTTCAAAGTGCTTTACAAGCACTAATGAACATATACTCACAGCACCCCTCTAAAATAGAAGAGTATCATTTCCCCATTTTTACAGGTTGGGAAACTAAGGCAGAGAGAGACAGGTGACTTGTTCAAGGCCACACCAAAGCCTGTTAAGAGTATACCTAAGCAGCAAAGAACAACCTGCGGCAGGCTCACGCCAGGGACTCGGGCTTGCGGGGCTCAGGCTGCAGGGTGTGAGGGTCCAGAGCTCGGGCTCCAGCTGTGGAAGTCTACACCTCAATGAAATAGCCACACAGCCTGAGCCCCCACCCCCGAGCCTAAGTTGACTCACATGGGCCAGACGGGGTTTTTTCTTTGCTATATAGACATACCCTTAAAGCCAGAATTAGAACCCAGATCTTCTGAGTCCCTCCCTTTCCCTTGTAGTTTTACCACACACATCAAGACAGAGAATACATTTTCTCACACATACACACACACAAAATTGCCTTTTGGCCTTGTTTGTGAACTATGAGAAATAAAAATGTAATGTGTATGTCAGTCTCTCAGGATTCACATTAACCTTTATCTATTTACCCTTTTTGAGTTTGAAGTGCAACAATCCTTGAATTCATCATATTGTTTAAGTTTGACCCCTGGCCCCTAAGGTCATATCACCCCCTGAGGTCATCTGCCCATCTGATTAACACATTCCATAATTTTGGAGGTGGCCAATCTAGTGGGCCATCCCATTAATCATGGCAGAGGCACCAGAAGCAGTATGAAGAAAACACTGAGGTTATCAAATCCCCGCAGGAGATTAGGAAGTTAGATAAGCATGTGAAGTTTAACAAACAAAACGTACATGAACAAACCAAAAAGTATTCAAGGCCTGTAACCTGACACAGGCAAAGCAGCATGAGAAAAACAAACACATCAGCATAATCCTCCTCCCCCTCATCTCCCTCTGTCTAGAATTTCATAAAGCTCTGATATTTCCTTTTGAAGATAATATAACAATCTGGTCTTCTCAAGACAGTGTTAAATATTTCTCCTCTTCTTGGCCTATTTTAATCAAATTGCCTGTATAATATTCAATTGAGTTAGATCTGGCTATATAGCAAACTAATGTTCATCCAAGATGGTAAATTAGGGTGGCTACTGCTGCATCCCCCGAATACTGGACATTCTGGAGTACCTCTGGGAACAGCAGAGGCCTGCTCCCACTTGTGTGACCCCATATGTGATGCACTCAGAAATAGCCTCCTCTGTGAGTCCACTGACTCCACATGAAAATACTGGACAAAACCAGGCCCGATTCTAAATCATTACCAAAGAAGGAATAATACTTTAGAAAACCAGGACGGTCAGGCTTAAAACTGGCTGCATGGCCTCCTTGTGGCAAACTTTGGCCAAAGATCACTTGCAGAATGACAACAAAGTGCCATGACTTTGGTTTCATCAACAAAGAGATGTTTAAGATGGTGTGGTTTTGCTTGTTGACACTGGATCTGATTTTGACTTAGCTGAAGGGACATGGAAGAATTATAAAATGGGCTATATAACCACATTTTTAAAAATGGCTTCATTTAGAGTAAACATAAAAATATCTTTAGAGGTAAAAATGAATGAGAGGTAGCCTGATTTAGTGGATAAGACAGTGGACTGAGAGGTAGAAATCCTGAGCTCTTTTCACAGATCAGTCACTGACTTGCTATGCAGCTTGGGCAAATCACTTCAACCCTGTGTGCCTCTGTTTTTCCTCCCACTCTTTGTCTATCTTGCCTACTTAGACTTCAAGCTCTTCAGGACAGGAACTGCCTCTTGCTCTGTGTCTGCACAACACCTAGCACAATGGGATCTTAATTGTGGCCTGTAACTGCAACAGCAATACAAAGGTTATAGTTAAGGATGCTAGGTCTTACTTAGGCAGTGTCTGATATTGTTAGTTTTTCCCAGAATGTGAGATCTCTGTCGCAGAGACTGGGTCCTTTTTTGTGTTTGTAAAGCCACTACCAAAATGGGACTCCAGTCCTGAATAGATTACGATCATAATAGAAACAGGTCGACATACTAGCTGACCAAAAAATGAAAACTTATTTTCATGAAACACTGAAATCTCAAAGTTGTTTTCATTTCAAAGTGTTCAGAACTGACCCATTTTTGTATTTTTCACATTTATTCAATTTCTCCCATTTATTAAAATTAATATAAAACATTGAGAGCTTAACAACATTTTTAATTGACTAAAAACCACAAGTTCCTCTTTGATATTTTTTGCTAAAAATAATTTAAAACAGAAAAAAGCATATGTTTTTATGAAAAACAACATATGTCAACAGTTGACATTGTTTTGCAAAAAGTTCCAGTAAATCTAATTGTCCCCAGTTAACTGACGGTGAAACTGAAGCAAAGAGAAGTAAAGTGACTTTACAGGATTACTCAGCTACTGAGCTAATGTCAGAACCAGGGTAAAAAAACTGATCTCCTGACTCCCAATCCTTTGCCAAATCCACTAGACCACAATTCCCCCAGTTGGCAGAGAATAAATGATGGTTAAGCTCTGCAGAAAAGAGAAAAAGCCTTTTGCCTGTTGATAGTAAAAGAAACCAATATGGTTGTTTTCTGTTTGCAGCTTTCAAGGAACAAGTTGTGGATATTTCAGTCTCAGGAAGTTCAGGGTATGGATAACAAATGTCAGCAATGATTGAGCAGTTCATATGAAATTGACATTCTTTTGCCATAAGTCTACCCTAAGCAAACTTCTAGTCAGACACAACAGCAAGAACTAGAAAGGCTGGAAGAGAGTAGTATCTTAACCTGGAAGGAACTCGCTGATGCAACAAAACATGCTGAAAAAAAGAACATGGCAGTAGTTATTAATTGTATTTTGTAACCACCTTGCAAATTTGGAAGTCTCACATGAGGAGACTCTTACTGCATCTTCAATCTTTGCCCCTGAATGCTTACTGAATTATAAGGACCACGTTATCAGAAAGGAGCTTTATATTTGTGTCTATAATTTTGCATGCACAATCAATCATTTGTGTGGGCAAACAGCATGTACAGCCATGGACCACACAGAAGCCCAAATGCAGACTTTTCCCATCTCATTTCATTGTCATTTCAGTTGAGGAAGCTGCAGGTGCAGAGCCTGGTTTAAGGCACATTTGAAAACAGCCTTAAATGTTTAATTGTAGTTTACAAAGAGGCTTAGGGTCTGGCACATGCTGGCTATGAAGAGGCGGATGCCACTGTGGATTCATGAAGTAGGCAAATGATTCCATGACATTGATAAAGCCTCGGGGTTAGGGCAATCCCTAGGATTTATCGGTGTCACAGAACCATTTGTGCCTTTGTTACAATTTCTTCCCTGCTCCCCTCTTGCTCCCAAGAGAAAGTAAAGTTAATACTATCCTTGAAAAGGTGCAGTGTACATCTCCACTTGTGTCTGGCCAGCAAATAGGAGGGAGAAACCAAAATTATCTGTCCACCCGCTTGCAGGATGGACTATCTGGGGATGCAAGGGCAGCACTCAGCACTAAACACGAACCCAAAATCCAAGTGGGCTGAGACAAGGTCTGTTGGTCCCCCACTTCCCCATCAGGCCAGATAGGACAAGGGCTAAATCTAGCTTTACCTATGGTCATTAAAACCCCATAAGGTCAGGAACTCAGGGTATTAAATAAAACAATGAAAATCAAAATACAAGGATTACTAGCAACTTTTCTACTTCCTGTTGTGCTGCTTTCTAAAGCTTCACTTGCTATTATGAACAAGTTTTATCTTTAGAAAAAAGATGGAAAGACACAAACCATTTGTATACTTTTATACAAATTTCCTAATGTGAAAACTGACTGCATGAAATATATAATAATCATGATTTATTTAAGCACTGGCTATGTTTCGAGGTATAAAATCAATTAGATCAAAGAATTTATAGTTCTAGATATGCTTCAGAGAATGACATTGTTATGGCTGTAATAAACAAAATATATTGGTAAGTACATGTTCAAAACGATAACAATTTAACCACTTCCTCTGCTTAATTTCTACACTCAAATTTTTTTGACTTTGGAGTACAGATTTTGCTGAGGTGTGCGTCCAAACCTGTCATTTAGAAGGAAAAAAAACCCCAAGCCCATACTGAACTACCAAAGAATGGCAAAGCATAAAACAAATTTTATACTTAGAAACTAGAGATACTGTTTTCTTATAGTGCTCCATATTATTGTGTCAGTTATTGTATATACCAAGTTCCATTTCCAACGTGTCAATCACTACCCTAACTAAAGATGACAAACTAATTAAACAAAATTTACTTTGATGTATGAAGGTGTTCGGAAGTTGATGGGTGAGACTGGGAAGGGTATCTTACTGTATGAATAGAGAAGAGGGAAACAAATCAATCTTAGGCCTTCTCTACGTGAAAATTATTCAAAATTCATTTTTAAAGTGGACTAGTTAAACTGCATTAAACCCCCATGTGGACACTCTTATTGACAATAAAAGTGGCCTTTATTTGATTTAGTTTAATTCACTTCCAAGATGTCCACACACAGTGAAGTTTAACTAATCCACTTTAAATTCACAGCATTAGTTAATTTGGATTAATTCTTCTGAGTGAAAACATATAGACAAGCCATTGGGAGGGCAGATTTTGGAAGGTGGGAATATTAGTTGCACCCATTGAGCTAGCAAACCTCATATTTATCCTGCAGTTGGGGCGACTAATACCCCAATCAGCATAATGCTGAAGCACATGCTTATCTTTAACTTTAACTTGAAGTCAACGGGATTTAAGCACAAGCTAATTACTTTACTGAACTGGGGACCTAGTGCCTAACTAAATACTGGTACACACATTTTCCTGATTTCTAAGCACAAGTGAGCACATCAGTTTTGTGGGTGAAATTTAAACCTATGCCTTTGAAAATGTGTTGCTGTAGAGCATCTTGCAATGGCTTTTCTTGGCTTGGTAGGAATCCACAGGATACACACCACAGTGTTCAGACTGTGAGCGAGATGTTAATAAGTGTGGAAAGGAGTAATGCCCACTGTAGAAAGGCTGTGATACCACTCTGTTTGCACCTATTATTTTGCTCTTCTTTACACAGAGTGTCAAAAAGCATAAAAAGTAGTAGAGAAAACAGGTGGCTCCCCAAATGCACGTAACGACCTATAGTAAAAGGGAAATTAAAGTGGTCCAAAGCCTGACATGTAAACTGTTGAGTACTCTTCTTTATATTTCTTCTCTGTATAACAACTACAAGCGGTTTTAAATTTGCCCCTTTCAACCTGTCCCCCTCCCCTGTACGCACACCTCTATTCAAAAATATCTGGCTACTGACTGGTTCCTTAGCAAAAATCAGACATCTATATAATAAATTTGTGGATGCTGGTATTTACTCGGTTAGCCACACATTGCTTGATCTATTTTAAATGGATTATAAGGTGCCACAGGACGCTTTGCCGCTTTTACAGATCCAGACTAACACGGGTACCCCTCTGAAGCTTTAAATGGGTTGAATACCTTAGAAGAATATTGTTTTCTGGATGGCTCCTCCTCCAAGATCCAAACTCAAGATGAAGAATACATTCATAAAAAAAATTTATTGAAACAATACATGTAAATTCATGCATAACCAATAGCACTCTGCAACAAGCTGACTTGCCTGTACAGCTTAGGAATGGACACAGTTCACTCCAGAGCCCACCTATTATTGTAGGCATGAAGAGATGGAGCCACTTGAGAGTGACTCTCTCATGAGGTTAGCCATACTGAGTCCACAGTATTTTCGTGACTGGGGGATGAGTTCCAGCCTGAATCCAGAGCCTTCATACTGTACTGCTGATAGGTGGGTACGTTGGCCTCCTCATTCTTCTACTTTTATCTCTTTGCCTTCTTGGGATTTGTGTTTTTCTTCCTTCACACAATGTTAATGGGTGATGATAGAATCTATCTATCCTAGGTACTAACATCTGAGCACATCAAAATCTTTAATGCATTTATCCTCGCAACACCCTGGGGAAGTAGGGAAGTCTATTAACCCATTTTACAGACAGGGAATTGAGGCAAAGAGAAAGACTAATGCACAGCTATTTAAAGGTATTTAGGTATTGCTCCACTCAGTGTTTGTTGCAAGGCCTAAATAATTTAGAAGACAGTCTCATTTGTACAAGTGACTTCGGCACCAGGGAGTAGAGCTGGGCAAAATTTGTCAAAGCTTTTTCTTAATTTTTAAAAATGTCTTAATGTTGATTCAGGCTGATTGAAACATTTCCTGAATGTGTGTCAATTTTGCCAAACTGGTTGGATTCAACAAAAAAAGAAAACATTGCAGAAATGTTAAAATGAACCATTTTGACATCATCAAAAGGAAAAATCTCTATTCTAGGGCTAGATGTACCAGGGATTTAGGGACCATTCACAGTAAGTGGGAAGGTAGTCTCCCCCTTGTAGCCAATAGCCTAGTGGTTAGAGTACTCACCTGAGATGTATGAAACTCAGCTTCAAATCCCTACTTTGGAGTATCATTGAATATTAATGGAATTTAGGCTCCTAAATGCCTACATCACTTCTGACATTAAGCGAGTTAAGAGCCTGCATCCCAGAGCTAGATTTTTAAAGGTATTTAGGCACCTAACTCCCATTGACTTCAACGCTGAGCAAAGTAACACCTAATACTTCTAAAAATCTGGGGGTAAGAGACTTGTCTAAGGTCACACAGGGAGTATGTGACAGAGGTAGGAACTGAAGCTGGGTCTTCCAAGTCCCACACCAGTGTCCTAACCACTGGGGATACTCATCTTTCTATGTTATCACTTCTAGGTAATCATCATAGGTAAATTACCCAAATTACAATTTCTTCCCTGCACAAAGCTGTCAATCCTACAAATGTGGATTCTGACAGCCTAATCTCTCCAATATGCTGGGTATTCTTAATTATGAGGGGAGCACTTTCCATAGTCAAAGGAAAAGCAGTTCAAATAGATGACTTGTATCGACAGCTGTCAGTGTCATGGCTATGAAACCTTAAGACGATTGGCACTTGATCTATCTGCCCTATAGTGATGCTCACATTTAACAAAGCACATGGAGAATTATGACTATGTTACCTAAACTATGGACACATATTAAAGAAAGATTCATTTATAGAACAACATTGGCTTGTTTTTTTCTCAGTTACTAATCATGAGTTTAATTTTTAATGGAAAAGCATTGCTAGCACAATTAACACTCACTTTACATGTGCATCCATAGACCCAATTAATTAAATTTTATTGATGCCTAGTTGCTCTTTAAAATGCTTTCCAAATGCCTTCAAATTGATTTTAAATGGTTGATAGTGGGGAAGTCAGTTTGTACTTTTCTTGGGTGATAGCCAATACTAACCCCACAGTACTTAAAATAAGCCTTATATACTGTAGGCATTCCATGATTACTGTACTTATTTTTGCATGGCAATGGACACAGTTGTGACAGTGTAACAGTGTGGTTAAAACAAAGTTATACAGAAGAAGTTACAAATTAGGACCTTTCTTATGACTGCATTTTATGTACCATATTATTGAAGGAGAGAAAACGCTATTCATGTTCAACATTGTGATTAGCGATGGCTGACCTAGTGCAGATAGAATATGCATCATATAGACCTAGTAATAGTTATGAAACCTGCAGATCACAGATTCCTTTGGGAATGCTTCTCAGTCTGTGATACTGACAGACTCTTTGTCCACTCTTTTTATATGTTGCATAATAATTTAAATATTCTGTCTAACTATATAGGAACATATCCCTCACCACTGTAGTATTCTAGCACCACCCAAACACTGATGAATTTATCTTTGCAACACCCCTGCGAGACAGGAAACTTCTATTAGCCCTTTTACACCCACTGGGAACTGAGAAACCGAGAAGTTAAGAGACTGATCCTCTGTCTATTGAAGGCAACAGGAATCTTCAGTGGGCTTTAGGTCATATACTTCAAGACTAGCCTAAGGTCACAGAGGAAATCTGTGACAGAGCGAGAAATTGACCCCAAAGCTCCTGAGTTTAAGTCTAGCGCATTAATCACAAGATCATGCTTCCTCTCTTCTTCTATACAATGTAAATTTCATGAATTTGCTTTCTGGACACTACTGCAGTTTCATATTTTAAGGTCATTCCCACTGCTGCCTTCTTCATAGTTCCCTGGGTGGTGGCAAGTTTCTATTTTATTTTCTAGGTGGGGGGCTGTATCTTTCTGCCATGTATCATTATGACAGGATGCAATGGTTGTAAATCCTTCTCTTCCAGCTCAGTAGGAGATTGATTTTCATGACATCTCTTATCCTCTGAATAAGCACCTGCTTAGTTTGATGTCTCTCATCTAGATTATATCTAACGTGAGAAGCTGTCTAAAGTACAATAGTAATAAATATTTGTCTCCACATCTAATCAATCTCTTTTTTGCACCAATACCATTTGTTATGAACAGCTTTTAACATGCTTCAATTTTTCTGGGATTATTTTTAGTCCAAGATTCTAGATTTCAGTCAAACTCCATGATTAGCGTTGGTTTATGCTGTAACCTAAATAGAAGGAACTAGAAAAAAGTATATACCTAATACCATATATGAACCAACACTTTCAATATATATTTATATTCCATTGACCAGGGTTCAAAATACAGTATGTTAATAATGCAGAACTTTGTTACCAAATTGTGATAGATGTGATATTAAAATACATAAAATCTCTAAACAATAGGAAGTCTGTACTAGTATAATTTCTCATTCAGTTACCATTATATTTAAACACTAGTCACTGAAACATAAGAACAGCCATACTGGGTCAGACCAATGGTCCCTCTAGCCCACTATCCTGTCTTTCGACGGTGGACAATGCCAGGTGCCCAGAGGGAATGAACAGAACAGGGAATCATCAAGTAATCCATCCCCTGATGCCCATTCCCAGCTTCTGGCAAACAGAGGCTAGGGACAACATCCCTGCCCATCCTGGCTAATAGCCATTGAAACATACTGTATCAACAGAAAGACAAGATGAGATTGTAAATGCAAAAGTCTTTAAGTCAAGTGTCATTAAGAATGCCATGATGCATTTTGTAAAACTAAGATTTGTCCTGGTACCTATGATGACATTTCTGCTCCTTAACTGTTGTACCTGTGTCCCCACCGGCTAGGCACCAATTTTCTGATTGTCTGTCACCCCTATGTGGCTTTAGTTTAGCGGAGTTGTATGGTGATAGACTGTGAAAGTGTTTTAGATCTTTCAGGATTAAAGGTACCAAAAAAGTGTAAACTATTGTTATCAGCGATAAATAACAACTATATGGCATTGATACACTATTGCATTTTAGAGACTGGAATTTCCCAGAAGGAAAATACTACAATCTTCAAGTCATTGTTTTAATTTATTTAACATGAACATACATGCAGTAAAATTCCAGTAACTAGATTATTACATAATGACAGTAAAGGGTGTTAACATAAAAGAGATGATCTGGCATTCATCATTTATTCAAGGAGATCAGATGACTGGAAGATGCCATTATTTTACATACAGATCAGGAAATGAACCTTAAGATATAAACAAATATTATATAGCAAACAAAGAAGCGTATATAATGTATGTTTTATCCAAAAGACAAAAATTCTGTTAAATCGATATACTCAATAATATGCAAAATAATGCTTAACTTGTAAGGGTAGTGTAAATATGACAGATGAAGCTATTACAAATCTGCCAGAAGAGAACCAGTGATATAAAATCAGCCATAACAGATTGGATCATTGGTCCATCTTTTCAAAAGTAGTCAGTACTTAATGCTTCAAAGCAAGAGAGAAGAAAGCAAAACCAAACATTTTGCACCTAGCCTGTTGTGCAGATTGATGTATGAGAGAGGGTGAGGCTGGGGAAGATTGATTCTTGAAACCCCACTCAAGTGGTCAGCTCACATCTTAAACAAGGAAAACTGATTACTCTTAAATTATTATTCAGTTCTGACAAAAAATTAAAGGTTGCCTGCTTCTGGTCAAAGCACAAATACTGGAGGAGTAGAATGTCTTGCAACGTACTGGTATTTGCATTATAGGATCCATTCAGAACCTAGGAGCACAGGGGGCAGCAAAAGCGAAACATGTTCAGGATTTACAACACTAAAGCATTCCTGAACAACAAATTTGGGTTGCTTTGCAAAATCAAGTCCAAACTCAAAATCCTTTCAGGTGCACCTATCACTGTAGTAATAAGGGTATAATCAAATCTCATGCTTCAGGATAATCTGATTGCCCATCAGGGATAAGGAAAGATTTCCCCTTTGTGCACATACAAAATTGCACAACTGGCTAGATGCAAGGGAGAGTGTACGGTGTGTTCACGTTCCTCTGAAGTATCAGAAGTATCCTCCAGAGGGAGGATGCTAGACCAGATATACCAATGATCTCATCTATCATAGCAGGAGGCATGTTCCCTATCATCTGAAGACACATCACCAGACAACCTCCATGAGTGCTATATCCTACTCTTATCACTCAAGCTGGGTAACCACCTTAAGATCAGTTGGAGGTCTCAATAAATACATGAACAGTTGAGAAGATTTTGGTCAGGCTGGAGCCACCCGAGAACTGTTTCCCCTTAACTCCATCACCTGCCTTTTTACTTGCTGATGTCTTTAGTGGAAGTTCCAATAGCACGGTCCTCCCCACCTCCCCAATACATTCAGGGGTTTGCTAGCCTGGAGCTATCCCTCTCACCCCTACCTGACTCTTTACAGGAGCAGCAAATAGGTTCATTGCACCCTCACTCCAACAGGGTTTTCCAGCCATTTGGACTAGAAAGGCTCAGGCTGCTGCTTCTATGGTTTCACAGGAGACTGTGGCATGAAATGCTCCACACTCACAATCATCATAATTAGGAAAATGTTAACATTTCCTGAATCAGTGCTAGCTTGTGGACTTGCACAACCCATAACACCCCTTCCTGGAAAGTGTCCTTTGGGGCAGATCTAAAGACTTAGTTCAAAAGTGGAAAGATTCCCAACTGACTTCAATGAGCTTTGGATCAGGACCTATTACAGGACTCAGTTCAAACACTTTCAGTGGCAACTGGGCATCTATCTCCTCTAGACTCCTTGAAAATCCCAGACATAGAGGGCTGAACACTCCTGTCTTTAAGAGGCAAAATCCCCATGGATCTCAATGGATATTTTGACTGCATAAACACTACAGGATTTGGAGAAGCTTGTGGAAAAGTGTGGAACTGCCTGGCTGTTGTCAGCATGTGTAAAACACTTAATATTATTTAAACTTGGTTTTCCAGCACTTAATTCCACCCCAACTCCCAAATCGTAAGAGCTCATAAGATGATTTTGTGAAGTGTTTTAACATTTAACACTGCATTGTAAATAACATTCCATGCTGCATGTTGAATATGAATTAAAATGTTACTGCTTCTACATTTTATTGTTTACAAATTTGCCTTTAAATGGAGATTTATAGGATGTTTCAGCTCCATGCTGACAGAGCTATATTAATGTCCTCACAAGGGTGTGTGAGTTAAAGCAATCTCTCACTAGACTGAGACAATATCAGTAACTGCCATTCAGGAGCTGTTCCTTTACCCCTTCCCCCACCATTCCAATTTTAAATACATTTCCCCCTTCAAAGTAGAATTTAAAGCACAGTTGCCAACTTTCATGTGGTAAATAAGCACCCTGACTTTCACAATAAGCCAAAAATCAAGCTAATCCCATTTCAAAACAAGGCCAAAATAAGCCAATCCCTAAGAACCCCAACACTCTTATGTGACTAGATTCCCCCGGCGTGCAGTCTGGGACTATGGGGGGCCTGCTGTGCACCCTTGACTCTCTCCCCATATTGCCCCTGCTTGCCCGCTTGCCGGGAGCTGATCAAAAAAAAAGAAGCAACAAGCTACAACAAGCCAAAAACTAGCCAACAAGCAACTCACATGCCAATTAAGCCAAAACCAAGCCCAATTTTTGCATTTTTTCCACGGGTTTGGCATGTCTGATTTAAAGCCTTTTTAAAAGACATATTTTTCATCCTGCAATGATGGCAGAGATATACTGCACAGTGGGATGATATCTCCCCTACCCTGAATGTTGTGATAGTTTTCATTGACCTGTAATAAGAAAGTGTAAGGACATTCTCTCATCTTAATGCATTGGACTTGATTTAGAAGAGCAGATCTAGGTTCTCATTTCATCATCTCCAGGGATCGCAAGTAGATTATTTCGTGTAATTGTCTATTGGTGCAAAACCAGCTCTCTTGAAAAGTGAAGAGAGCTTTATGAGATGTTTGTCTGAGTTTATGAAAATTTCCCCTTTATTTTAAAGTAGTCTTGCCTCATTCTTCCTGGATTCCTTCATCCACCTCCAGCTTCTTTAAAAGAATAAATAAAACCCGAAGAGGAGCGCAATGTTGTTGTCTCAGAAATATACTTTCAACCGAACGATACATGAAGTTGTAATCACCAGGATGTAGTCCCTGACTGAGCAGTAACTTTTCATTCTTTATGATGAAAATTTGGACTTGGAGACCTGCAAATGGTCCTCTGTTATCCATTGGCAGGGCTGGCTCCAGGCACCAGCGGTCCCAGCTGGCGCTTGGGGCGGCAGTTAGAAAGGGGCGGCAGTGTTTCTGTGGCGGCGGCAATTCGGCGGCAGCTTCTCCCCTTTGCTGTCCGCGGCGGCAGTTTTTTTCACTGCTTGGGGCAGCAAAAACTGTAGAGCCGGCCCTGTCCACTGGCTGCTTTTCATTTATTTTTAACTCTTCAATTTAGTATTTGACAAGATCCATTAAGACAAAATGACATAGAATCATAGAATATCAGGATTGGAAGGGACCTCAGGAGGTCATCTAGTCCAACCCCCTGCTCAAAGCAGGACCAATCCCTGTTAACAACAACAGTTGATATCCAGAGCTTTCTGAAATATTCACCTACAACCCTCTCAAACCTGGCCTTGGGTGTGAGGTGTATCATTCAGGGAGAGCCAGGAGCACAGAAAGGCACATGCATTTTACAACACAGATACATGCTTTATTAATGAGAGTCTGGAAGTGACTCATATCATATCAGGGACAGTCTAGGTACCAGAGCTAGTGATTCACAGGTTTGCTGATAGACTAACTATTTGGATAGGTCAGCATGACTCTAGTTGCTATCTGTTCTGAAGCAGCATGTCTGAAAAATTAATTTATCTGTTCATACGAAGCCAGAAGGAACGGTCTTCTTTGATTTGTAAATTTTATTTTATAATATACTCATACATTTTACTGGATCCATTTGAAAGGCACTGCTTCAACCTTTGCAAGGTAAGTCATGTAACCTGCATACTGTACCCAACATATCCTTCTCCAGTAGCAGGTACCCAATTAATCAACAAATCATATAAATCAATCAAGCAAGTGGCACCTTCTTTTTAAAAGATACGTTCCAGGTCAGTCACAAGTAATTGGCCTCGATGTAAACATTCTATGGCCCATATTATTCGGAGGTCAAACTCAATGATCATAAGGACTACTTCTGGCCGCAGAATCAATGCAGCTACAATCTAGGTAATATTCCTATATATCTCATGAGTATTACAGAAGACTAGAAATAGAAGTTTAACAAATTGCAACAAACACATACACAGCAGTGAAACAATGTAAAACTATATTATGACTTGTTTTTAACAATACTTGGCAAATGTTAGTCCAGCATTGCAAAATAATGGAGAACTACTTCAGATAGATTCAAAATCAACCTGAACTTCTCTCCAAATACGGAATCAAACCAAAATTTGCATCTAACCTATTTTCCACTGAATGCATTCGATGAAGTGAGCTGTAGCTCACGAAAGCTTATGCTCAAATAAATTGGTTAGTCTCTAAGGTGCCACAAGTACTCCTTTTCTTTTTGCGAATACAGACTAACACGGCTGCTACTCTGAAACCTGTCATCTGATCTATATATCTATCCATCCCATCAGCATCACCAAAATATTTGACACCCTTAATATAAAGTCACTCGTATGTTCTAATTTAATATCCATCACACTTCTCCCCTGGTCAGTTGCAAATTCCCTGCCCAGCCCCACACACCTATTTAAGAAAGTTCCATATTCTGGAGCCAGCTCCCTACAATGGTCTCTCATGACCTTAAACCTAAAATGTTTCACAGTTGCTATGGAAACAGGCTATCAAGAGAGATCATGGTCTTGAACAGAGATTCTTAGGCAAATAAGCTTGGCATGGAAGGCTTTTGAGATAAATGCAACTCTATATTTGTTGAGGGTAAAAAAGTTTAGTTAACCCTTTTTTTTTTTGTTATTTTCTATTTTTCACCTGCCCATGTTAATCATAGTTTGGAGTAAAGAAACAAGCAGAAATACAATGAATAAGATTATTTTCTAGGTAACTGTATTGAATTTCTTGAACAAGGTAAAACCTGAAAATACACAACAGAGGACAATTGTACGTTGTCAGAAAGGTAGACACGGTGATCTATGCCAATTAGAGAGGAACATTAGAACTTGAACTTCAATTTGGAACCCCTTTGAATTGTCTTTGCTCCTTCTTGAGAGATATGGTGGCTGTCGGATTGAAATTGCCACATTCAAACCTGTTCATATGAGTTTTGTTTCTGGATCAGATCCTAAACTGAAATATGGTAGAAATTTTGTGTAAAGAACTGAACTTGTGAGCTTTTCACTACTTGGACTGAAATCTGATTAGACCAGAGGTGAAAGTAAGCCAGTCCGGTACGGCATGCTGGCAAGAGCCATTAAGCCATGCCAGACCGGACCGGCTTCCCCAGGCTGGTGCTTTAAAGGGCCCCGGGCTCCACGCAGCGGCCAGCGGCCTTTAAAGCGCCCCCGAGTCCCGCTGCTGGAGCCCCAGGGTAGCAGCGGCAGGGCTCCGGCCGCACTTTAAAGGGCCTGGGGCTCTGGCCGCTGCAGGGAGCCCCACGCCCTTTAAAGCACCCCCCACCCCAATCCCCGCACCTCCCCGCAGTGGCCAGAGCCCCCGGCCCTTTAAAGCACCCCCCAATCCGCGCTGCTGGAGCCCAGGAGTAGAGGTGGCAGGGCTCCGGCGGTGATTTAAAGGGCCCGGGGCTCTGCTGCGGTAGCGGCAGCCAGAGCCCGGGGCTCTTTAAATCGCCCCTGAGCCCCGGGGCTCCCAGGTGCCTCTGCAGCTGGTAGCTCTGGGGGTGCTTTAAAGGCCCCAGGGCTCCCAGCCGCAGCCGGAGCCCTGGGGACTTTAAATCTTGATTTAAAGGGCCCGGGTATTTAAAGGCCCCACCTGTCTGGTTGAAGCCACGCCTCTTCTGGTCGAGACCACGCCCCCTGCTCAGGACTCCGGAATACCGGTAAATCCTTTAAATTACTTTCACCCCTGGATTAGACCCACTCATTAGAGTTTGGTATCTATATATCTGAATCTGAACCCAAATCCTAGCTCTGATTTGGCCTAAAACTTGAACTCCAAACCGTAATTAAAAAACAAATCTGGATCTGAACACTACCTCCTCAGCCCATGTCTCAGGACAATACAAGATCCTTTCAGTAACTAGTTTCTAAGATTATGAAATCTCCTATGAAAAATCTATTTTCAGCAAAATTCCTGGCCATATAATCCACACCCATGCAAAACACTTGTCATTCATCCATGAATAGTTTAATTCATTTGCTACATCTAACTCTACTTTTCACAATCCTTTGGCTCCTGCATTCTACAGTTTGCATGCTACCTGCTTAAGATGTGATCTGAACTCTAGTATCAGCATGAGAGTATGGAAAAAGTAGAGAACATATAAACAGTACAATTCTGCCACCTTTACTCATGCTGAGTAAAGGTAGTAGTTCTGGAAGAAGTCCTGTAGAAATCAAAGCAACTACTTCCCGACTAAGGTAACATTCCAAGTCAGTAAAGATGATCTAATTGGGCCTAAAGTTAATTTTTAAAAAAGTTTGATAGTAGATGATCAGCAGTCTCCCAAAAATCAGTAGACAAAGGTAGAACACAGTGGCCTAACAAAATCAAAATACTTTACAGGCTCTCAGTAAGCGCCATTAAAATCTATATTCTAGGGTCAACTTTATGGCATGGAATTCATTTTTTTCTTAAAAGCATTTGTCTTTTTTTTTTTTTTTACACTGCAGACCAGAGAGGCAGGCAGTTGTTAAACCAAAACATCCCCATAGGTTTGGAATGAAACTAAAGAATCTAAATCTTCCACATTGCAGAGCACTGATATATCCTCCCCACTCACCACCACCACCACCCCTTGCAGACTTATTTCATAAAAACGTCAGCTATTAAGTTAACATTATTTAAAGGGCTTTAGGTTGTAGTTACTGAATGCAACCTAAGCTACATCCATAAAGGTCTGACATTGATCCCTGGTTGTATAAAACATGATACAGAGAGGCACTAAATAAATAATCTGTATACTGCTTCCAAAGCATCTCTATTTATCACTGCAGTAATGATAAGGATCTGATTTAAAGTGAACCCTGGTGAGGGTCAAATCCTAGCACAAGCTGTAATATGATCTGCAAGAGAGTGCTGATAACCTTAAACAATATGAAGAATCCCTGTCAGATAAATAAAATAAACTGGTTGTCCATTAAACAACTGAGAATGAGGCTAGCAAAACCAAACACAAACAAGACAATTTCTTTTCAAGAAGCACAAACACGCTGCACCTGAAATGCAAGTCTCTGCCTAAAGCTAAACAAATAACGTTGCAGAGAATAGCAGGGAATGTTCCTTATAAAAAAAAATGTTTACAGCCACTTACAGAGAGTTTAGATGATATGCTGCATCCCTCAGAGAGCCTAAGAATTTCCACTAGTTTGTAAATATTTAAACGGACTTTTTTTAGACATTACTCAATGACTAATGTGAACTTCATCAATGTGAGTTCTAAACGTAAATCTTTTATTTTTGGTTCCCCAAAGGAAGGAAAATAGAAATTATTGCAGCCATACGCTATGGATGGAATTGTTTACTGACTCATGAAGCCTGGTTCTCATTCCTGTGCACTGGCTGAGGCAGGGATACCATGGAAAAAATAGAATGTGATCACATAATTCAAGACTTCATCATAAAGCATATGCAAAAGAAGGCAGAAATGAGATTGCAGGGGCAACTTTCATTCAGACATTTCCATATTTTTGAGTGCCTGATTTTGCAATTATAATGTTCTTTTAATGCTCTAATATAGTTTACATCCACAAATACAAAGAGTGAAAAAAAAAGAAAGGATAAGGTCAAGGAAGAGTACTCAGGAGTTCCTAGCTCCAAGTTGCATGATCGTCCAATAAACCATGCTATGTTGAGAGACACACAAAACCTCACAACTACATTTTGATATTTTCTGGTGGGCCTGTGAATGACTTCAGTTTTCATTTTGAGATTAGGGCCTCATTGTGCTGGGTGCCGTACAAACAAATAGTGAGGGATGGTCTCCGCCCCAAAGAGCTTGCAGTCTAAAAAGACAAGGCTGGCAAAAGATAAGAGGGGAAATTGAGGCAAACATCATTGATCAAATTATAGTCAAGCTTAAAGCTTGAAGAGGTTCCTCAGCCAGAATCTGACTCTCTGATGAAGAGCATGTTGCAAATTCTTTTTTAATGCTTCTAGTTAAATATTCAATAATAGACAGCCACTATTAAAATTTCAAAAAACTCAGCTTACACTTGATACTATCAATTATAGTGGGAAGGTGGTATTATTGTGAATGACTGTGGATCTTATCTAGGTTCCACAGACACCTTTCTCTGCTAGACTGAAAAGCCCATTACCTAATATTTGTTTCCCATGTAGGTATTTACATGGTGTGTCTACACAGCATTTTGGAGTGAATGAGACCAAACCTCCCAGCGTGGATCAACTGACTCGAGCTAGCAGGGCTCGTGCTAATGCTCAAAAAAGACCTTTACAGAAGCGCTTTGAAGTTGCTGCTTGGGCTGGAGCTCAGATTCTCAAGCCCACCCCCTCCTTCCTAGGCTTTACCGCTCAAGCCCGAGTTCCAACTGTCAATACAGCTATTTTCAGAGAGAGCTAGTGTGAGCCCTGCTAGCCTGAGTCTGTTGACCCAAGCTAGGAGGCTTGCTCCATACCCATAGACTAATCAAAACACTCCTTAACCTTTTCTTTGTTAGACTATATTGAGCTCCTTGAATCTACCACTATAAAGTGGTAGATGTGGTATATCTTGACTTTAGTAAGGCTTTTGATACTGTCTCGCACGATCTTCTCAAAAACAAACTAGGGAAATACAACCTAGATGGAGCTAATATAAGGTGGGTGTTATAAGGTTGGAAAATCGTTCCCAGAAAGTAGTTATCAGTGGTTCACAATCACTGGAAGGGCATAACGAGTGGGGTCCCTCAGAGATCGGTTCTGGGTCCGGTTCTGTTCAATATCTTCATCAATGATTTAGATAATAGCATAGAGAGTACACTTATAAAGTTTCATAGATTCATAGATATTAAGGTCGGAAGGGACCGAGTTTGTGGATGATACCAAGCTGGGAGGGGTGGCAAGTGCTTTGGAGAATAGGATTAAAATTCAAAATGATCTGGACAAACTGGAGAAATGGTCTGAAGTAAATAGGATGAAATTCAATAAGAACAAATGCAAAGTACTCCACTTAGGAAGGAACAATCAGTTGCACACATACAAAATGGGAAATGACTGCGTAGGAAGGAGTACTGCGGAAAGGGTTCTGGGGGTCATAGTGGATCACAAGCTAAATATGAGCCAACAGTGTGACGCTGTTGCAAAAAAAGCAAAAAACATCATTTTGGGATGTATTAGCAGGAGTATTGTAAGCAAGACACAAGAAGTATTTTTCTGCTCTACTCCGCACTGATTAGGCCTCATCTGGAGTATTGTGTCTAGTTCTGGGCACTACATTTCAGGAAAGATATGGACTAATTGGAAAAAGTCTAGAGAAGAGCAACAAAAATGATTAAAGGTCTAGAAGCCATGACCTATTAGGGAAGATTGAAAGAATTGGGTTTGTTTAGTCTGGAGAAGAGAAGACAGAGGGGACATAACAGTTTTCAAGTACATAAAAGGTTGTTACAAGGAGGAGGGAGAAAAATTGTTGTTCTCAACCTCTGAGGATAGGACAAGAATCATCATCATCATGTTCCTATTACGCCTCTGGCATTTAGGGCAGGATGAAGCTCCTCCATTCCTGTCTGTTTCTGGCTAGTCTTTCAACGGTTCCCCAGCTGTGCCCCAGGTTTTTCAGCTCAGCTTCCACAGCTCTTCCCATGTTGTTTCAGACAGCCTCGTTTCCGCTTGCCTTCAGGAGTCCATCTTATTGCTACTCTGGTGATGGAATCAGTTTTCATCCGAAGCACACAACCGATCCATCTCCAGTGCCTCCTGCCAATGATGGTGCTCAGATCCTCTTGGCTGCACTGTATCAGTAGATCTTGGTTTCAGATTGTTCTGGGCCAAAAGATACTGAGGATTTTTCTGAGGCAGGTTGTATGGAATGAAGACAATTTGGGCATGTCATACTTTCAACACTACTTTATAATGCAGAATGCTGGGGAATGAGAAAGTACGCAGCTCTGATAAATCTTGTGTTTGGTTTTGGTGTTGTATTTTGATGATTTCCAGACTGTATTTAAGCTCCTGAATGTGTTCCTGGCTTTACTGATTTTGTTCCGGATGTCCTGGCTTGTTCCACCATTCTGGCTGATGATGCTGCCCGAGTATGTGAATGTTCAACATTGGTGAGAACATAATCCTCTATCCATATGGCGATGGTGAGGCAATATTAAAGGTCATGATATCTGTCTTATTGCGGTTGATTTTCAGTCTCCAATTTGCTGGCTGAATGGTTGAGTCGAGTTGTTTTTTCTTGTATATGGTGTTGGGTATGTGATAGAGCGACACGTTTTCTGCATTATTATCGATCATTCTTAAGGCTACGATTTAGTCACGGAGGTCGCAAAAGTCATGGAATCTGTGACTTCCAGAGACCTCCGTGACTTCAGCGGTGGGGAGCTGCAGGGACCCACACTGCCTGCGGGGCTGGGAGTTCTGGGGTACCCCCACCACCTCTAGAGGCCCCGCAGCTCCCGGCAGCCGGATTACCTCCTGAGCGACATAAGTTACACAGACCTAAGTGCCGGTGTGGGCAGCGCTATGAGGGTGGGATACCAGAGTTACCACAGCTCATTGGGGGGTGGATTAGTTAAGTCGATGGGAGAGCTCTCTACCCATCGGCTTAGAGCGGCTACACCAGATAGCTTGCATTGGTGTAGCTGTGCCGCTGTAAGCTCTCTAGTGTAGCCATAGCCTAAAACATTTGCAGAAAGAAATCAGAGAAAGGCACAAACACAGTTGATTCAACATTTGCTCTCAAATCTGAATGAATATTCCTGGGGATTTCTCCCCCCTCCTCCTGCCCTCCACACTAGTTGCTTGGCTAAAGACAACAGTAAGTCTAGTTAGCAGCAAGAGAGGGAAACCAGAGAGCTAAATAAGAAGGAAAAATTGGTGGTGGATTTTCAGAAGAAAGTGATAGGAAGCAAGTAATGAAGGAAGGATTAGGAAAACAAAAAGGTGTGAGGAGTGAAGGCCATTAAGAGGTTAAAGCAGCATCAGGGATAAGTCAATTAGAAAGGGTTTAGACAGCAGGCAAGGTATAGTATGAAATATGTGCAGGTTACAAGAATGGGAAGAGGGGATTAAGGTCAGTGAATGCTGGAAAAATAGGAAAAGTTATGTATATGCAACACACACTTTTTTTTTTTTTTAATAGTAAAACAAGTGGGGCCTGATTTTCAACTTGCCGATGCACAAATGCCATTGTATGCCAGCTTTACATTGGCAGAATAGTACATGTGAATATACACAAGTTTACGCTGGGAATTTACACAGTGAGCAGCTATGCCATGCTCTGGGCACTCTCACATAACTTAACTACAAGCACCAAAATCACACCACAGATTATTCTCCCACCATGACAAATATATAGCCAAATAAGACCCCATCATCATAAAAACCTCCCCACCCTCAAAGTGTCTGTAATAAAGTGTCAGGACTTTTCTGTTTACTCACCCAGTTAGCAGATATTAGATCCCTACGGCAGGTGCAGTTTGTTAACTCCACTCTGACTATAAGCAAGGTGGGAATGACTCTGGGTAGAAATGCTCCACAGGAGGACTCCTAAGAAGAGCCAAGCCTGAGGAAATGATTTGGGCTGGGCCTCAGGCTGTATTAATATTATTTATCTTGTGGATAAACCCTAAACCCAGGAAGGAGTGAATTTGACCTTAAAGAACACGTACAGACATCTGTTGTAGGAGATCACAGGATCTCTCAACTCTTCCAACTGTGCTCTTCCCTGCTAAATTTCTCTCGAGAGAAGATAGTCTGGCAGACCTCCTGGGCAAGGAGGAAATAAAATCCAGGCCCAAGAGGCCTTCATAAAGAACTTCATATCAACTTATGTTATAGAGCTGGAGGGAAGGTTTTTCAAATTGTTTTGACCAAAAAAGTTCCCTTTTCAAAACCAATATTTTTTGCTGAGAATTGTCAACATTGTGGTTTTTGTAAATTTTTTCATCATTTAAAAAAAAAAACCAACTAATTTTGCCAAAATCTTGCCATAAGCTGAGAATGGCTGACAGGGGATGGATCACTCAATAATTACCCTGTTGTGTTCATTTCCTCTGATGCATCTGGCACTGGGCACTGTCAGAAGACAGGATCCTGATCATTGGTCTGACCCAGTATGGCCATTCTTATGTTCTTAAAATGGTTTCCCAAAAACAAAGTGCAAACTTTTTGTTAAAACAAGAAAAAAAATTATTGTAATAAATATTGTGAACAATTTAACATAAGGGGTCCATTTTGAATCATGCAAAACTTAAAACAAACGTTTTGAAATTTCTCATTTAAAAAAAAATTGACTAGCTTTTTTATATCCATATGGCTTTTTTGGCCACACTTCGAGTAGTACCTTTGTCTCCAAATAGTCTCTCTGAACATTTTAAACCAAGAAAAACTATAAAAATTGGGTATTCATAGGATGAATTCTCCTTTTTCAATTCAATGGCAAAACTGTCTCTGATGCTAGTGGAAACAGCAAAAAGAACGAGGAGTCTTTGTGGCACCTTAGAGACTAACAAATTTATTTGGGCATATAGGGTTCTTTCCTAAGGCTTACGGCCTGATGTAAGGCTCATAAAAATCAGTGGGACTCTTTCCATTCACTGCAATAGGTTTTGGATCATCCCCCATATTCCATGCTGGCTAAGGCTCTGTACAATCCTATTTAATCAGTCTGGATTTACAGTGTGTAACGCAAGGCAGAATGTGGTTCTGATAGTCCACAACGGGAGCAATCTGGAAGAAGTTAAACACGTTACACAGATATAGCATGTTTATCTAAGTAACAATGCAAATCAAGAAGGGGTAAAATTCTGAGACAACAAGAGTCAGGTTAAATGTAATGATGGATGGTCTTGTTGTTCTAAGCTGTGTGACTAAAAAAGTAAGGGATATAATTTTAAAAAATCTGCCCATTTTGATTGTGTGTGTTTTATAGGTTGTTGTGTATGTATATAATTTATGCCCTATTTTTTCCTTCAATTTTAACCTGAAAAACAATAAATTATATAAATAAAAAATAGTTTAATTCCCCAGTTCAATATTTATTTGATGTGAAAGTTTTTATATGACTACCCATTTTGGTGGCAACAAGTTTTCTGCTGAAACAGGAGTTCATCTGGGTCCCTCTGCTGTAATTTTCTGACCACAAATATATCACTTCATTCAGAAAAGATTAAAAGAAGGGTTTTGCATTTGGAAAGCTGAACGTTTTCAGATAATTGTGTTTACACAATAAACTGTACCAGGCAATGTTACAGTCTGAGCTAGATTCTGTCCAGATTTATGCTCTGAACAAGTTTGGGAACCACTGGACTAGGGCAAAGAGATGCAAAAGTGAGGACACAGAAAAAGAGAATCTGGCTGAAATAAACAAACTCTCAGACATAAAAATGCCCAGAGCAGCACTTGTGTAACAACCACCATAACACAAGGCTTCACTGACCTTCATCCTTCTTTCCTGCCTACTTCCTTCCCTCCCTCCTGAAGGTCACTTTTAATTAGCCTTATCTTTTGCCTTCCCTCAATTTGTCCCAAATAAAATCATGTTAACAAGAAGATGATTACAGATACTTTTGCTGAATCTAATGTTTAATTTTCTTAAGATCCACTGGAACCTTCTGTCCAGAACTTTCAGATTCCTCTGAGGTTCACTTAAGTCCTCATGTCTTGCTCTGAAGAGAGAGATCCTACAGACAAATTGTACTTGAACACAATCTTTGTAAAAGCCTGTTCTCAAGCTTGAGAACTGGGTCCAAAAGTTTTCTGGAGATTTATTCTGATTCCTGGCATACCTTGCTACTAGAGCTGGTTGGGAAACTTTTTTTTCCCCCACAACAAAAATGACTTTTTTCCCATTTTCATCAAAAAGTAGATTTTTTCATGAAAATTTCTGTTTTCATGAAAAAGCCTTCTTCCATCAAAAATGTTCTGATGCAAAGCTTTTGTCCAGCTGTTACATCAGGGGGGATACTGCAAAATATTTGGTAACATCTGGTTGAATAAGAACCAGAGATTCACTACAGTATCCGTGACCCATGCATTTACTTGTCACTCACATTTATGCAAGCTTGGCTGTAGAAAGAGCTGTAAACAAATCATGCAAAGATCCATTTGAATATGTATTCCTACAAGTGTTTGTGCTGTTATCTGGAAAGTTCTTGGTGGGTTTAGGAGGTATCCAGTCAGGGAGCAAACACAGTACCATGGGCCCATTCTGATACTCACCATGAATGGGAGCCTTACTCCAGGAATAGTCCTCATGATTTCAAGACACTACTCCTGGAATGAGATAGCAGTGCTCAGGTTGCATTGTATCAAAATCTGGTTCTATCTGACTGAAGTGATCCATGGTAAGACAAATAAATAATAATAATAAAATGGTTCAGGGTGGCCACTGAATTAGGAATACTGAACACTCAACAATAGTCATGACAAACATTTCCCACACAATCCATAAAGTAACAAATATTTGCATGAACTGTTCAAATAATTCCGGAAATACACTGTTTGCTGTGAATACTTTCCCCAGCTCTAATCCCTGTAGACTATGCCAGCAAAGCACAGCCCTACACAAGGGTATGTGCACCTGCACCACCCTGCGGAGTGAACGAGAGGTGTTGGTCTCTTTATGGGGTGCAGAATACTTCCCCGACACCAGCAAACCACTCCAAGTGGAACTGTACAGTGAGGGAGGATGATGGCTCCTGTAACAGGGTGCTGGCCACAAGGTTCTGAGCCAGGCCCTTGTTAGCCCAGCCCCAATTAAGGGGTATTAATTGGTGCTGGCTGGGTATGGCTCGCCTAAGGGCTTCAGCAGAAACACCTGCTGGCCTTATCAGACAGGCGGCTATATAAAGCTAGCAGAAAGGAAGCTAAGGGGGGAACTGGAAAGGGAGGAGCCTGTGGCGATAGTTCCCTGCTTGCTGAAGAAGCTATCTGTCCCCCAGGGAGCTGGGTGGAATGGACTGTATATAAACGGTGGTGGGAACTGACACGGTGAATAAAAGGGCACTGGTGCTGGCACGCTACGCGGTCTCCGACTGATTTGTGGCACGAGCAGTGAAGGGCTCCATTACACTCCTCTTCTCCTTTCGTGGATGCTAGGGCTCCAGTTGAGCCTGTGCTCTTGAAGGAGGACTGGGATAGTGGCTAAAACTCCAGTCAGTTTATACACAAGCCACCTAAAGAGGGAGAGGCCCCTTACTCCCTACTCCCCTCAGCAAATGTTACATAAGGGATTAGTATTACTAAAAGAATTTAGCTTTGTGTTGTTGTCTAATTATCGAAGTATACAGCATCTGTTTGTTTATTTGCTGTTCCGCAGACAGACACACACCAAATTCCACAGTCCTTGCACAGAGAAAACTCCTATTGACTGCAATGGGAGTTTTGCCTGAATAAGGACTTCAGGACCGGGATCAGTATGTTAGCAAGACACATTGGAATATTTTTTTCTTAAATCCTGTTATTTTCAAACTCAAGACTCCCCCCAGCCCTTATTCATCTTACAAGTCCTAACCATAAAAGGTGACTAGTATTTAAAATACCTTTCAAATGTAAGTGCTACCTATCAACATTGTAGCATGAAATTTAACAACTACTAACCAGTCTGAACTCAGAATCTCTCATTAAAGTAGGGTAAAGTTTTAAAATTCTTTTTTTGTTTCTAAAGTGGGAAATATTTTGCATACTAAATTTAAATAATATTTAAATAATCTCATTAAAGGGGAGGGTATTTCTTGTCCACACAGCTCCAAATCCATCCTAACATTTACCGAAGCACTACTTTGTAATTGCTATGCTGACGAAGAATCCCATGTGTTCATACTGTCACACTACAAAAGTAAGTCAGTTGTGGATTAAGTTCCATATGGTCATTTAATTGATTTAACAAACATAGCTAAGATAAAGATACTTACGCGGTATTGAAAAAAGCGCACACTAAGACCTGACCATCTTCTGCATGTTTCCTGCGCTGCATTCTGTTGGCACTTCCTGTGAGAGCAATACAGTCAGCAGGAATTGAAAGGCATAGACAATACACAGAGAGGTTTTTTCCCCTTGTAATCCATTACACAAAATACATACCATAGGCCCAGTAGCACTTTTTTTTTTAAATTAAAATATCAAAAGTCTCTTCCTTTTACAGCTGAAAATGACACACTGGCTGAGATTTCAGCACAATGTTTTCAAGCTTAATTGCCATGGTTTCACTTCCAGTCCCACTTTTAATCCATTTTTAATCTCTTAAAGAGGACACCGTTCAACAACTGAAATCTGATTTCTATACATCCCAGTGAAATACAAGCCTTAAAGGAATATTTTACTGCCCCTCTGCTCCTTCTGGAGACCTGATCTCTACCTGACTGGCTGGCTTTAAGTTTTAATCTTTGAGTAGATAGGTTTGTGTTTCTTTGGCTACCCTGTGTCACATGCTGAGACAGTGTCAATCTGTAGGAAATTTCTAGCCCATTTAGAATTCTACATTTTATAAATAAGGAGAGCAAATGTAAGCTGTGGTCAGTTTCCTAACCTTTTACTGCTGAGTTTATTAATCACCAGTCCCTCTTACTGCCTACCTCCTGTGCGAGTGTTCAAAATCCTATTCAAATTGCCAGAGCTAACTTCCTCATCAGAGAATGATACAAACTCAAAGGAGGACAAGTGTTGTTTATTGGCAATTACCATGAAAGTCCTTCCTGTAATTAACCCCAGCTTCATGGACACTACTATTTGCACATCAGCTCTCTCATAAACAGGGGCTCCATTTCTATTATTGTTGGGGAAGATGAGTCACTGGAGAAGAATGCTTATCTCAAGTCAGTTTTTAACTAGCTTTTGTCTGCATGAGATATTAGTCATTGGTACCTACACGATTGCAAGAAAGTCAGGGTTTGGGGCTTTTTTCCCCCTCCCTTCCTCTCCTCCCCTTTTTCATGCATTCAGGATGCATGAGTAACAGCATCAAAGCGGAGAAACTTATAAAATTCTCCTTTCAGTTAAACATAGGCTTTGCCTGTATGATCATTGAATCATAACCAAGAAGAATTCCAGCTTCTGCTTGGCTAACAGGAGGTCTAAAACATCGAATAACCAGATGCTTGGTCTGTAGGCCATAAAATGAATCCTTCGCCATTGTCTCTTTAAGATTTTTCAAGCATTCAAAGAAAGATGAGCTACAAGTCACTCACTGTCTGCCTTGCCTGACATTTTCTGCAAAATGAAACCCCTGCTTACAAAGAAAAAGGAATATAAGCAAGCCCACTGCAAAGCAGTTTGATAGTTTTTTCTTCAGTTAGAAATCCTTCATTTATAACTGAAAAGTTTCAACAATAGGAAATGCCACTAAATACAAAATCATACTGAACGTGGACATATCTGTCAAATCATCCAAGGAGTCAAAAGGCGGCTGCAATTCCTTTATCTCTTTTAGGACCTAGTTCTGCAAGGAGATGCATGTAGGTGGGAACCCTCTGCCCATGCAGGGTCCTATGGACTTCAGTGGGGGTCCACGCAGGAGCACAGATCTGCCTTCACTAATCTTATTGCAGGATCCGGGCTCTTGGCTCTGATTCAGCAAAGCACTTAAGCACGCACTTAAATGCTTTTCTGAATAGGGATGAAATTACTCATGTGCTTTGCTGAATTCGGGCCTTAATGAAGACTTATCAGTAACAGAGCACAAAGCAACCAGCATGTCTCCTGGAGCATGACTACACATCATATACAATACTGGAGAAGATGAGAGAAAAAATGTCAACCTGAACCTAGGTGTTCTTCAGTTAAAACTCCATTGAAGGGAGTTTTCATTTGTCTACTTTTATCTAGTTTATCACATGTAGCTCCACTGAAAAACAAAAGCATTACTAACTGGGATTTAAAATTCGTGCCACACGAAATGTTTTGAATAGCTTCATTTTAAGTCTCCGGAGTACTGATTCCAGGGAGTTAAATAAAATTCTGCAGCAGTTTGTACAAACTGTGAGGCAACAGATAGGAATATTCCTCTACTTTAGATGCAATTTGAATGGGTAGTTGACATTTTACTCTTAATTTTCTCTTGTGGGAGACAGAAGAAAACAGCAGTGCAAAGAGGGTTGGATTCTCAACATGCAGAAGGCTATTTTTTAATGCCTACATTATGGTAAGAATCTATATTTTTACCAGAAGTCCTTGTTTTTTAAGGGTAAACCCTACATTTGACCAAAGCCAAGATTCACTGCTATGCCACTGACAAGATTTTTCCAGCACACCCCGTTAACTCTAACCAACTGCAGACATAAGTTGTGTAAAAGCGTCATTCCCCCAGCCCAGTGCGAGTGGCAACTGAAATCTGGATCTTTGCCACATCAGTTGTGCAATTCAGATCCCAGTATTTATAGAAGCAAGATGGTCAGTGCACCAGCATACTAATGCATTCACCCACCAGACTGGCCAATGTTAGCATTTTATAATTAAAGAAAAAATACACATTGACAATAGAGGCTACAGATAAAGGCGACATGACGACCGCATCACCTCTGAGCTTATTGTCTATTTAAAGTGTAGTTTGTTAACCCATTTTTAATGATTTTAGCCAATTTAGCCCTGGTTTTGTTTTTAGTTTTCACAAATAATCAACTAAAATAAAGGCAAATGTCTCTATTATGCTGCTTTATTCCACTTCTTTCTGTTTTGCACATATGAATACTTCTCCTTGAGTATGCACAAATGCACAATTTTTTCCCCTCTGAATTAAAATCTCTCTGGTTAGTATGAAAAAAAATTAACTGCTTTGTTTCAGGAAAGCTAGCTTAAAAACATGTTATCAGGACATTTAAAGCATTTCACCAGTTGAAAAATGTATGATGCTCCATCCAATAGGTGGTTATTTTACTGAGACTTTTCTCTTAAGCACTTTCCTAGGGATATAAGATTTCCAAAAAGGGGCTGAAATGTTTTTTTAAAAAAATCTCAAAATCAAACGGTATATCTCTTTAGTTTGCCACACTGAAATTAACAAAACACCAGTCTCCCAAAGAGAAAGAAAGTGCAAGGCTTGCATTAATTTTTACAAGTCTGATACTATATAAAGCTTTTGCCATAAAAAATTTTTGAATTCAAAATTTACCGAGGGTAGGACAATAGAATTACAAATACTGGTATTTTTTTTAAAAATCCTATAATGAGGTGTAAATGTGACACTTTTTGAGCAGAATGTGGTATAATTATTTGAATATAAAAAGTAAGATGTATTTATTAATTGTCTTGGAAGATGATTCCCTTTTGCATGGGAGGTCTGGGAAGGGAACACTCTTTGCTGTTTCTAGGTACTGGAACTAATTACATGCAATGGAGTTACTTTATTCCCCCCCCCCCCCGCCCCCCTTGCGTTTACAGTTTACGTTTCTATAACAAAACGGTCCCTTGCTCTGTCAACAAGTTGTGAAGTCACTTGCTCAACCTTTTCCCTCTCATTCCGGCTGCTATTCCTCCTCTTCTTGGGTCCTGTTTAAATTTTTGCATTTCCTGATTTTTATCTTGGGAAAACAAAAGGCAGCTGCTCTAAGTTACATAAAACAGCAAAGTGACTCTGCTAGGTAGTGATTTGCAGGTTCTCAACAGTGAGTTGTGTGAACTGAAAAGGGGAGTGTCACATTGCAGAGCTCTTTTCTCTCTCCCTCTTTCTACAGCTGTATTTCTAATCAGCAGAAGATACATCTTGCTTGGAGTCAACCCTTCTTTCTCCCTGCACATTCTTAACCTTCTATCTTATACATGGATCACTGGTTAGCTTAGAAATGCACAGACACAAAAGGGGGAGCTGACATGTGAGGCTGGATGGCAATAATGGCTGTTTATAAGCCTAATCCATCACATTTAGTAGACACCTCCATTTTTGTCCCTCTGAAAAGGTATAAATAATAAAATGGTATAGCTTCAGCTCAGAGGTGCCTTGGTAAATATTTTAACTATTTACAAGATTGCACCAATAACAAAAGCAGCATCTGTACCATCAATATCGAGGCCTCTGAATCATTAGAAGAGAACCCAGATGGTTCTTACAATTCACCAACAATAAAGTGCCTTCATGACACAGCTTTTGTTAACACGGTTAACATTTTTTTCATATGATGTTCAATATTTCAAACTTATTCCTTTTTCTCTGAAGAATGGCTTTGTAAATATCCTTTTTGCCTTAAAAAAAAAAAAAGTTAATAAGGGCCCATAAAGACGAGGGAAATGTACATTTCTGAGCCCAGTTCACATAGAACTCCTAACAGTTTGGAATCATTCATTGTAAATAACCCAAATATTTAGATTAGCGATGTTTTCTTTTTCACCCACATATTATCTGGAGCACTTCAAGGTTAGCTTTGTGTCAAAGCTCTCGATAAACTCAAACTGCTACTTGGCTACTTGGGCAGTGTTTATGGTTTTTACTTGATTTTACTTCACTTACGACTGCATCACATCAGATCAACAGCATATCACGCATGGTAGTAAAACACATGCCAAAAAATTCAGCAGAGACAAAATTACTCGTGTGGGTTTTCCAGTTAAAAGCAGACAGGCCATCTCTGTTTGGGGATAAAATGATGGTTTTGCTGTGCATCACAAAGTGAAACTGCTTTGAAGTGGTAATATACCACAATTTAAATAGTGCTACAGATCACAGTTTGGATTTTCAAAAAATGACTATTCACTTTGGGTGCCAAATTTAAGACCCCATGAAATAGCCTGGATTTTGAGAAAGTGCTGAATACCTACCATCTGAATACTCGGTGCCCTTTAAAGTGTCTCATGTTGGGCCCCCAGAAATTGAGACATTTCAAATTCTTAGTCACTTTTGAAAATGTTGGGCATGCATGTTGTAAATCAGATCATGCTTTGAGGGCCCGATTCTGCAAACAGGTCAGTAATGTTACTGACACAAGCAATGCCATTGATTTTAATGAGACTACTCACAAAAGTAATGTTAGTCACTTTCTTAAGTAGTAGCAGAATCAGGCCCTAAGAAACAAATTCATTTTAGGTCGTGAAGTTTATATACTTCTGATAAAACCTTTTGTTTCTACTTAATCAAATGTTTGGACAGATTGTGAGAAATCAATGGCTGTAAGTAAGCAACCCTATGTAGGAAAATTAGCACAGGTAAGAAAGAAAAAGAAGAATAAATGCAAATCAGGTTTTGCTCCTCTTCCCCCAGCTTTTCAAGAAGGAAAGGAAAGATAATGTGAAACAGAAAGATTGTTAACCAAAAACAAACATCTCTCCAAACATACAAGATACTGTTACATGGAGTTCAAATACTTTCCATTCCAAAAACTATGCAAAATAGTACCTTAGAAACCAATCTATTTTAGAAGCAATCCCTAAATATTGGTGATTCCCATTTTGAAACTTTGGTCAATAAAATTAACAGCCGTCTTATGAATGGAACATCACACCTCTAAATGAGCTCAAGCTGGTGTTGTTATTGTCCGTGGAATGTGAGATTTACATTTCACAGCTCCTCACCAAAGTAATGAATGAATCTGATCTCGTAAACAAACAATTCCAGTTTCGTGTTGTTTCAATGGCCTTCCAACAATGTGCCTTTGCCACAAAGAAAAATATTTATCATGTTTGTGTTCGCCTCTGATTCTAAATGGGACCATAATAAAACGACACCATAAAAAACATTTTCACAGCTGAGTTTGCAATTTAATAAACAGATGCAGACAGCAGTCTTTGGAGACCAACAATTAAAAGTAAATAAACGAGGCAGAGGTTCCCTCATATCACAATGGGAACAACACTTAAATAGGCCTCCAGCAGCATGGAGAACAGACTGGGGTATGCACAGTGCTCTTGAATTTTTGTCCAGCATCTACCTTTGAAGTATGTTGTTTACCTGTTATCATGATGTCAATGAAAAAGCTTCAGTCAGTTCCAATGATTTCAAAATAAGACCAAAACACACCACAGATATACAAATTGCATAACTTTCTTATCACCACATATTGACACACTGGGCAACAAATATTTTCAAGCACAGAATTCCTGTTGGTCAGGGTGAAATAATTCACTATTCAATTCTATTCCTGACTCTCCATGTTCTCAGAAAATGCCATCAGTGTTTCTTTCAGTGGAAAAGTTATTGTTTCATTTAAAGATCTATGTCCTGAACACAAAAAAAGTATATTTATGTCTTCGCATTACTATAGATTCCAGGTAGCATAGCTCTGGCTTCCATTGAAATTGATGGGAGTTTTGCCATTGACTTCAATAACAGCAGTTAGGCCAAAGCTAAACACTCTTGAAAATCTCACCTTTAGTGAAATACACTAAAATTATATTTCTGAAAAAATGTCTACTGTAGCTGGCTGCAACCATCTTCACCATTTTTTTTTTTTTAACTTTTATCAGCAGCCGCACACAATAAACCCCACTTGCGCTATTTGGATCAAATTCAGCCCTCAGGTAAGTGGCTACGTCAGCAGATGCAGTTCCCACTCTGTTTCTAACAAGTCTACACACACTTGATGTGGTCCCTTGTTTTTATTGCTAATTAAAAAAAAAACATCAGCTAAGCTTTCTCTTGAGCTTGGCTCTTTCCAGTGTTTTTCCATGCAGGAATCTTCTGTCACTAGCCATTAGTTGTCCCTGTCTCTGAGAGAAAATCAATTCCTTTCATAGTCACAGGTTGGAGTTACTAGGTCCTAACTGGTCTGACATCAGAGTCAGTCAGCGCAGGTATCTTCATAGCTGTACACGGTCCCAGCAACTCTACTCAATCCTTTGTAGGAGCAGGCCATATGTTGGGCTAGTTTCAACTTAATATTTATTTCACCGATGTCCTAATAAATACACCAATTAGTTCACTTTAAAAAAAATCCTCTAAGGTTTATTTATAACCCCCCATCAAAACAGCAGTTTTTAATTGAAACATTGGGCCTGATACAGGGAGTTTTGCCTACGCATGGACTGCAGGATTGGATCTAAAGACAGATTTTAACTACAGAATCATGAAACAAAGAAACTATCAGACACACACCTGTTTAATACGCAGAGGATGCATGGGGTTTTTTGACACAGAGGCCCATTTCTGGTTCACTACTCTGTGTCAGCAACTCTTCTTAGGCCTCACATACTCATAAGAACATAAGAAGGCCATACTGGGTCAGACCAATGGTCCATCTTGCCTAGTGTCCTGGCTTCTGACAGTGACCGCCGGTGCCAGATGCTTCAGATGGAATGAACAGAACAAGGTAATTTATTGAGGGATCCATCCCATCATCTAGTCCCAGCTTCTGATAGTCAGAGATTTACTGATACCCAGAGTATGGGTCTGTGTCCCTGACCAGCTTGGCTAATAGCCACTAATGCACCTATCCTCCATGAACTTGTCTAATTCTTTTTGAACTCAGTTATACTTCTGACCTTGACAACATCCTCTTGTAACAAGTTGCACAGGTTGACTCTGTGTTGTGCAAAGAAATACTTCCTTAGGTTTGTTTTAAATCTGCCTCTTGATTTCATTTGGTGACCCCCAGATCTTGTGTTACGTGAAGGAGTGAAAAACACTGCCCTATTCACTTTTCCATGCCATTCATGATTTTATAGACTTGTATCCTATTCCCCACTTCTTGAGTCATTTCTTTTCTAAACACTCCCAGTCTTTTCGTATGGAAGCTTTTCCATATGTCTAATCATTTTTGCTGCACTTCTTTGTACTTTTTCCAATTCTAATATATATATATTTTGAGATGGGGTGACCACAACTGCCTGCAGTATTCAAGGTATGGGCACACCATGGATTTATAAGGTGGCATATATTTTCTGTCTTCTTATCTATCCCTTTCCTAATGGTTCCTAATATTCTGTTAGTGTTTTACCCTGCCCCTGCACATTGAGCAGATATTTTCAGAGAACTATCCTTGATGGCTCCAACATCTCAAGTGGTCACAGCTAATTTAGACCTCATCATTTTGTATCTACTGCTATACACATCATTCAAACATGGATTTCTACCCATAGAGATTCAATGGTACTATTTCATAGTTAAGATTTTACAATATTTGACTCTGCTTTCTTTCACATACAGTGTTGCTCCTCCACCAGGTTTATGTGATGTCTATTATATCAATATAATCATTTAATACCAGGCATTCAAGATCATCCATCTTAGTATTTAGACTTCTTGCATTTGTATACAAACACTTATAACATTTTTGAATATTGAACTGTCTGCCTTCAAGTGATGTAACTGAATGGGAGTCCTTTACATTTGACAATTTCTCTTCAGTTCCTACCTTTATTATATCAACTTCTATCCTCTCCTCTTTACTAGGATATAGTGTATCCCCTTTAATAAATCCTCCCCTAAGGGATGTGTGTGTCTGACTCATGTACTCCTCCACATCTGTTGGCTTCCCCAGCCCTTAGTTTAATAACTTGTCTATGACCTTTTAAATTGTACATGCTAGCGATCATAGAATATCAGGGTTGGAAGAGACCTCAGGAGGTCATCTAGTCCAACCCCCTGCTCAAAGCAGGACCAATCCCCAATTTTTGCCCCAGATCCCTAAATGGCCCCCTCAAGGATTGAACTCACAATCCTGGGTTTAGCAGGCCAATGCTCAAACCACTGAGCTATCCCTCCCCCCCAATGGTTCCATTTTCTTGCTTGCTTCTGGTACAGGCCCCTCCTTTCCCCAAAAGTACTCACTACACCTGTGTTCACTGTTGTCATGATATATACCCAAAAGAGGGCATATAATAGCTCATCAGAAAACTAATAGCTCACTGATCATTAATAGTCCTGAATGAGGTATATATAGGGTGTGTACAAAGAGTTATGGATATGTGTTCGAATTATGTTCTTAAAATGTGTTTGGCAAGTAGTGCATAAGCCAGTCTGCCCTAGACAAGGCATGTATATTTGTTTATCTGACCTACCTGGTTGTCAGGCAGAGAAAATGAAGATACATTTACATACAAGGTAAACACAGCCATCAAGTTAACAAGGGGAGAAGGTAACAAGTGGGAGAGGGACCAGCATGAAGTGTTCACCAGACCATATGGAGTCTCTTCCCAGAAGGTGAAAAGGAACTGTATCTGAGAATACATTTCAATGGTTTACTGGACTTTAAAGATGGGATCTGAACCTCAAATGATAAGTAATTGAATCAACTGATTGTATATAATATTACTGTATTAGAAAAGTGTATCAAGTAAGGTCTTTTCTGAAAGCGAATGACATGATTAAAATCACTGCGAAATGTATGTATTAACACTACATGAGGAATTATGAATACTCACTGATATTATGATTTAAAGTCTATGGCCAAAGGGAGAAAAAGGTTTTCTTCCAGACAGGATAGAATGCAGCTCTCTACCTGTTTCCAATGAAACTGAGCAAAGTGTGACCAAAAACACGAGAAGCCTCATTTACATATCAATCAGCAGGGGAATGGGAGGTCCATAGAAAGGGAAGAACAGCATGAGGTCATCCAGAGATTGGGAACAAAACAGTGAGTTTGGGAATATGTGTAATGATTTAATCTATTTCCCCATGTTAAGTATCCTCACACCTTCTCGTCAACTGTCTAAATGGGCCATCTCGATTATCACTACAATTTTTTTTCTCCTGCTGATAATAGCTCATCTTAATTAATTAGCTTCTTACTCCACCTTTTCATGTTCTCTGTATGTGTATATATCTATCTATATATTTTCTTACTATATGTTCCATTCTATGCATCCGATGAAGTGGGCTGTAGCCCATGAAAGCTTGTGCTCAAATAAATTTGTTAGTCTCTAAGGTGCCACAAGTATTCCTGTTCTTTTTGCGGATACAGACTAATACGGCTGCTACTCTGAAACAGGACAAGCAGTGACAACTTCTGACTGGTCTGAATTGCACCTCAGAATTGACAATAACTGACATCTTATTAGGTTAAAATATTAATTGAAATTGTTTCAGTATGCAGAGGCAAATCCATCTAGTAAACTTGTTCTCAGGTGATTATTTAGGCTCTGATCCAAAGTCCAGTCAAATCAATGGAAGCGTTTCCATCGACTTTGATGTGCTTTGGGTCAGGCGCTTACAGATGCAAATGTTTCATTCAACCACCGTGTTAGCGCGGCCACTGTTAATTATTGAATACTTAAAAGCCAACCGAACATTTCTAAGGCCTAAGATGCAATTGCCAGTCTCTGTAGAAGAAGCTACTTTCTTAAAAAAAAATTTTATGTGAATTTAGTGCTTCTACCAGGTGAGAGATCTAGAGTATTAAGTTGTATATTTTGATGCAGGAGGCTTGAAACAGATCCTCAAAGTTATTTAGGTACCTAACTCCCATTGTGGCACCTAAGGATCTGGATCCTGGTCTTGTTCCTGTTGAAGTCATTGGCATATCCCTACTGTTGTAAACAAGAGCCTGAATAATGGCACTCAAGGTTCTTCACTGTTCCTCAGTCTTGAGAGTTTCCAGCTGTGGTCTCTGTTGAGACAGTCTACATTGGAGCCTACATTGTCAATTGGAGTGAGGGTTTTTTTTTGTTGTTTTTTAAAAGGAAGTTTGATTGCCAGAGTTGTGTGTTCCTTTCTGTGCCTGATCTACAGAGGATGTGAATTTATTACAGCACCCTGTACACAAGCTAGGTCTCTTGCTCAAGCTGCATCGACTCATGCTTTTACTTGTGGAGGTCTCCATTTCAATCACTTCGATATTGGCCAGGATTGTATTAATTACATCGATACTCCACCAATCGTAAATGGATGAATTAGAGTCTATTCCCTCCTTTGCCAGAAGATTTGGGCAAATCAAGTTCTTCATGCCTCAGTCTGCCTATTACTAAATTGGGATTAATAATAGTACTTGTAACAATCGATGTTTTGTGAAGCTGAATTTAGGAATGCTTGTAAAGCCCTTTGGAGGTCTACAGAAGTTCAATTATTAATATTGTTAATTATGTGAAATAAAGAAGACCGCATTTTCTCAAATGTTGTCGGTTACTATATAGTGCAATCCATGGTCTACAAGCACTTTGTACACATATGTTTTATACATTTGACTGGTTGTGAGCATATAAATGTTTTAAATTAAATGTTTGCAAACTCAACAGCCCCAGCGCTGTCCATTTTATTGCTTTGCTGTATTCTTGTTGCTGTATGCCTGCCAAGCTCATCTAATCAAACACAACTATCTAACTGCAGTCAAAGTAAGTGGGAGTATTTATGAATCAATCTACTGCAGAAAATATGAAAGAATACAGTCATTGCAATATTTAATAAACACAGCTCAGAGGGATCCAGAAAGTGGCATTTCCCTGCTTATTGTCTGGTCTTTCTAAAACTGTGTGCTGCTTTTCTGTGCCTTGCATAATTTCATTTATACTTTTTTTAAAGAAGCATAAAGGCCAAATTATCTTTAAAAATATACTACATACAAAAAATCAAGCTAAAATTGAAATTAGGAAATGCCAGAGTAAATATTGTCTGAGCAACCTCATTTGAGTCTCCCTCCTCAGCCTACTCGTCCTAGTCTCTCTCCATCCCACTAGTTCCTTGCCCCAGACTCTTTGCTCAGCCACTCCAAGGCATTTGGGGCCAGCTTCTGATCTCACTCACATCAGTGTTAAGCAGGAGTGACACTAGTGAATTACATGGACATAAGTGAGACCAGAAACAGGCCCAAAGTGCAATAAAATGGGAATATCAGACCCAGGGTATAAAATATGCTTCAATTTTATGGGATGCTGTCTTCAGCTATGCTTTACAATTTTAACAGGACTGTCGGGCCAATTTTATCCTTGGTGTAACTTCAGTGGACTCTGACCTCAAACAACAGTTATGCCAGGGATGAATCTGGCCACTGTATAAGGTGATGGTCTCTTAAGTGGCTTCTGCCCCTGTCAGCATGTTTTGGTGCATTGCTTTTAGCAAATTATTACACTGCAGTTAAAATGTTGAATGGGATCATCTGACCCCTTTTGGCACCGTTTGATTTAAATGCTGTGGGATATCCTGCTAATTTACACAGAAGAGCTCAAGTTTCTGAGCAAGCTTGAGTAGCCTGAACTGACCAGTCAGAGGCCACAGTTTTTCTTCAGAAAAGGAATAAAATTCTGCAGAATACAAAGGATTCAGTTCAATTGTTCAGCTCAGAAAACACTATGAAAAGAATCTACAAATATTAAATCTCCTGCACTCTGTGGGGCCAGAACTTCCTCTGGTGTAACTAGCATCAACTCATGGAAGATGACAGAGCTACAGAGGATCTAATTCTAAATCTTATTTGTGATCAACACAAGTTTGGGTTATCTGCTTGTTAAAGATTTCAGACTCTATTCTGTAGTTCAATATCCCTTTTATAGAAACAAAAATTGGATAGCTTGCTCTTTGTTTCAAATCCATTAAGCAACTCATCTTATCAAAATGAAAACAAAAGCAATTCTCTTTGAAATGGAAAATATTAACAAATAAGGCAGAGAAAGGGACAAAACGAAAATTTTAAAGACATTATTTAGAAGTAGGTGAAACTGAAGCATTCAAGGATAACAGAAATCTGGTAGATATTGAATACGTTCAAGTTCACAGCAGCTGCAAACAGTTCAACTTCAACCCTATCATTGTCAGCAAAAACAAATACAAATTTGCCCTGAAGCAAAATAACATTAGAAAAATCAGGAAGAGGATAGACAGACAGACAGTAAGTTATGGATATAAAACTCTTTGTACCCAAACCAATTAACCCTAACCTAAGGCAACCCTTTTTCTTCTAGCCCTTCATTTAAAGGTTTTACGATTTATAGCCTGTTTTTCTCAGGGGAGGTCTAGCTCTGCTCTGATTTCACATTTCACAGCAGTCCATGTGTAATCCTGCTGCGTCACAAACCACACAATCTAGCTGAGATCAGGAAATCCACTTTTCACAAGTTGGAATAAACTGGAGCTAAACTGCAGCCAGAATCCACTTCTAATCCAACAGGGTGTCCGAGTGTGCTATAGGAAATGACATCCTGAGAGTGCTGGTCATCATAAGCAGCTGTTTTCTGATACGATGTCCTTTGGAAAGCCAGGTTGTTTGAAACTGAGATGAATATTTAAATTCTGAGCTGGAAATGTGGAGTTGAGCTATAAAATGTAATTGGTTTTAAAGTTTGTTAAAGATAAGAAACCCTCTTTATTTCCATAAGTGGACTCTGGTTCAAAGGACAGAAAATGATATATACTGAGTTGAGTCACATTAAAAGAGTCACATTCATTTAAAAAAAATAATGTGCTCTACAGCCGCAAAAAATAATCACAATTATTTGTAAGTAAAAGACAAAAAAAAAATCCTAAATATGTAAATCATTACAAGTAACTGATCACCCACTTTCAATTGTTTCCTCCTTTCCTCCCCACGCTGGGGGTTTGTCTCTCTCTATTTCCCCCTCCCCCCCCCTTTTTTTTTGTGCCAGGACCTTTGCCTTTAAATTAAAAACATATACAAATTGAGTTAGTTGTCTGATGCTTATCTGCTGTCTGTCTTGCACTGCTGTGATTTCAAGGAGCTTGATTCCAGCTTCTGCCTCAAACAAGCATCTCCTGCTTTGCTTGCTCCCTGTGCAGGCTTTGAAACACCACCCATGATGCCTTGCAAATGCATTGACTTTCTTCCCCTTTAAAATGGGACATGCTTGAAGATGAGCACACTGTGGAACCAGGCATGGAATTCTGCTCACTTTTATCCCTGCACACTGATAACCACGGGAGGAGAGCTCACTGGGAAGTAAGTTGGAAGAGGATATGGGAGCAGGACCCTCCACAATTACTGGTTCAAGAGGGATAGAAAAGTCCAGCAGGAGGGAGCAAAAGAATCGGCAACCCCAAGCGTTTGGGAATCATGAGATTATAAAATTTACATTCTTTTTATTTGCCTTCTGGCTTTTGAGCCCTCACATTGCACTCAGATCATGTTTCCAAGCTTTTCTCTGCAATTAGCAACTTGAAAACTTCCCTGCAATTAACAGCTTGAAACTTACTTTTTAAAAAATAAAAGCGGAGATTCTGTTGGAATCTCTTGACTCCAGGAGCTGGGGCTTTTAGAAAAGCATCAAATTATCACAAGAGTTGACAACACTAAAGGAGGAAACTGCTGGAGAAGCTTGATGCCTTAGGCCCCAATCCTGCAAGGAGTTCTCTGATGGTGGACCCCTATACCTATGTGGAACCCGGCTAAAGTCAATGGAGCTCTGTGTTTGTGCAGGGGACCACTATGTGGAGTTCCTTGCAGGATTGCATACGATCTGCCTAGGAAACAGAGCTCACCCTGTATATTTTGCAATGTGTACAAAGACATGACATAACTGATCACAATTTTGTTACTAATTTAATGGGGGGAAATGACTTTGCAATGAAATAGGGACATTCTGGCATTCAAAGACAATCAAGTCAGGACATGGGATATTTCTTTGGAATTCAGGACAATTGGCAACCTCAACATGAACACCTAAAACAGAGCTTCCTGAGCACTTTAGGCATCTGCTGTTAAAAGGTAAAAATAGAATCCTGAAAAAAATGACAAATGCATGTAAGTACCTTTTGGAAAATATCTATAGATGCTAATAGGGGTGGAATGTAAAGTCTCTAAAATCCTATGGAATGTAATAAAGATTTGTATCCCTCCTCTAGAATTCTTTAGGTTGGTTTAAAAATTAGAAGAGTTTGACTAAATTCTATAGGACTTTTACCCACGGGAAAACAATATACTGACAAATAGATTCCTCCATTCCTGTTTAAGGCTGTGATCCTGGGAAAGGCTAGTGCACATGGTTGGCATTATACGTTGTCCTATTAACTTCATAATATGTGAAGTTAGGCCTTAGTTCTGCACAGACATATGCTCATACTTAAGTCTTTATTGTCAGAAATGTTGGTCAACTCTTTCTTTTTTCCCCCCTCTATTATTTATAGTTTTACCATACTATCTTTGCAGCTCCCATTTTGAAAGTCCTCTGAGAATACGCATCACTCATACGCAAATGAAGAAATCCTGGCCTCACTGAAGTCAATGGAAGTTTTGCTATTTGTTTCAGTGGGGCCAGGGTTTCACACAAGGTGTCTGCACGTCAGTAGACTTCTTTAATTTTGCAGACTTCGAGCAGAAAAGATGTTCACCTGCTCCACAAATACAGAAGCAGAGAAACATACCTACATGAACAAGGGAACACAGATAAATGAAGGGGGAAAAAAAGCTTTAGAATGCCTTGAGCCAGACAACTTTATTATGGTTTAATTTGCATACCATAGCTCCACAGTAAATAGGTGGAAGTACAAGTTTCAGGATTATATATCCTCCCCCTCCATCACCACTACGAAAACACTTGTGCTAAACACCTTTTGTTTTCCCATTGTGAAAACTAGTTCTAAAATTGTCTTATTGCTTGGGAGGAAATACTCATCCCACAGTGGTCTGGAGTAAAATACGTAGGGATGCTCGTTCAAAGACACAAAGATGTTTTGTTGAAATTGTATGATGCCTACAAAGTGCAGCTGTGCCTCTTATTATCACTATATACATTTATTTCTGAATGTATATTTTGCACATCTTAAAAGTGGGCATAAACCAAACCTCAAAAAGGAATCAACATTGTTTCCAAGTGTTTTTCTCATTATTTCAATAGCACCTTGGCAGATTAAGTTAATAAACTCATTTTAGGGAACAAAGAGGAGAGTTAGCTTGTAAACTGTGGCCCGTACTATCACCAGCTATCCTGCCAGCAACTCACAGATGTAGATCACCAGGAAGCTGAAAATGAATTTGAAGAAGTCTGAGGGTAGATCCGTATGTCTAACATATGGTACCCATCCCAAGATGTGATTTTGCATCTGTTGCATATTTAGGTGTTGATTTTCTTATAATCTATGGTGAAAATCTCTGCCCTTTGAAAAACTCTAAAAGTAAATAGGGAAATTTGGCCCTAGTATAAGCAGGTATAATTATATTGAAGTCAATAGAGTTCCATGTGTTTACAATACGGATGATTTTTCACCCAGAAAGAACTGGCCAGGAACTATACATTCAGCTCCCAGTGAGTTCAAGCAGCTTTAGGAAAACTGCATCTTACAGCTGCCTGTGCAGGCTCAAACACACCATTATGGCAGCCAGGACTCTCCAGAGAACAGTGTGCTCTGACTATATCCTCATCCTCTGTGACACAGTCCCAGCACGCCCACTGTGCTTAGGGCTGGAAGGAGAAGAGTAGGGCTGACTCTCTGCCATGTAGAGATTCCCCCATAATGAGAAAATCCCTAACTGGCCATTTACACCAGCTTTAGGGCTGACCTATGTGACCAAAGTGGCCTTATTGTGGCTGTTGACCTGACCCTACTATTGAATAGCGATAGTCCCTCACTCTCTAATGCCTTATCTTTTGCTCTTTTCGGTCTGGCTGAACATTGCAACATACCAACCACCGTGCAACATTCAACCTCTCTTCCTTACAGTAGCTCTTCCTACCACAATGTCTGTGTCCGAGTACAAAGGTTTATAGGTAATTCAGAACTGTTAATTTGCCACAGCTATACATTCCTACTACCATACCCTCCCCCACTCCCATTTAATTCCTGATTGAGCTGGTTACACCACAAGCTCACCCAATGGGTGAGCAGGGAAGCAAGACTGCCAGGGAAGCATTGGTAAAAATGAAAGATTCAGAGATCTTGCAATCAGTAACTACTAACTCACCTTTTAGATACATGTCCTAATTTCTTTACATGGAAAGGATCCACTTTGGATCTTTGCAATGTGGTTGGCAATTTAAGAAGGGGGCGGACGAGGTAAGAACATAAGACCACATGAATGGCCATAGTGGGACAGACCAAAGGTCTATCTAGTCCCATACCCTCTCTTCTGACAGTGGCCACTGCCAGATGCTTCAGAGGCAATGAACAGAATGTGGCAATTTATCAAGTGATCCATCCTCTGTTGTCCAGTCCCAACTTCTGGCAGTAAGAGGTTGCTTAGAGAATGAGGCTGAATCCCTGACCATTCTAGCTAATAGCCATTGATGGACCTTTTAAGGCAGTTGCACTCCTCTTACCAATAACAGACTCTGTCCATGCCCCTTCCTCCATTACTCCACTTAGCGGTGGAGCTGGGGGCAGAACGGGGAATGGAGGAGCGGCTGAGGCTAGAGGCAGAGCTGGTCTGGGGGCAGAAAGGGAGTGAGGGAGGAGATAGAGCTGGACTGGGGGCTGAAGAGGGTTGGAGGCAGAGCTGGTCTGGGGGTGATGCAGGGCTGGAAGTGTGGTGCTCCCTCAGTGGGGGCTGGCCCCAAACGTTCCTCCACATCCCCATGAGTGGGCACGCCCCACAATTCGCGGACCACTGCTTTAAGGTAAAATCCTTAAATTCTTTAAACCTTTTTTGCATTTGTAGAGACAAGGAAGAGCTGCCGTCCTCTTCCCAAGCTTGGCTGCGCTGTGACTGCTTTATTGAAGTCTAAGGCCGATTGCCCTGACTGGCTGCTTCTAGGGTCACTTTCTTATGACCTGTCTGTCAGGAACTCTTGCTCTTCTTGAGTGCTACTTCTGTCTCCCTTATGTCCAAGTTGGGTGACAAACCACATGCATTGATGACTTAGCAAAACACACTTACCCCTTTTCCCAGGGTGGGGTGCTTCAGGCAAACATTGCCAGCCTGTTACATTTGCCTGAGGTCCTTACATGCCCCCCGCCTATTACCCACCATACCCAAGCACCTCAGATAGGCGCGCGCAGCACATTTCATTAGGGTGTGCACCCAGGGAATTTTTTTTTTTTTAAAGGCGAACATTTATTGAATACTCAATCATAAAGGGCATTATTTTTATTCATCCAACAAACTAAAGTAACTAAAACTTAACTAAACTTAATTATTTTTAATTAACAACTAAACCTTACTTAAAAAATACAAACTTAAAAAATGACACACAAAATACCAAATTTTTGCTGTAGTGATAACCAGGTGTATACAAAGATACAGTCAATTTTCATGATCTTTATCTTTAGCCAGATAATGAGCTAACCCAAATTGACCAAAACACATTAAGGTTTCTTCATCTTCCTGTCCTGGAGAATGAGACGATGCTCACCAGTTGTTATGGACTTAAATTCCTCAGTCACCTCATTGCAATTAACTGACGAAGCCAATTCTTGTTCAATGTACAAAATCATGAGTGAGTCGAGGTGCTGTTGGGACACTGTACTTCTTAGTTTGTTTTTTAAATGTGCTAGTTTCGAAAAGGCTCTTTCACATGAACAGCTTGTAACAGGTAAGACTGCAAAGCATGGAACAGATTTCTAAAAAGGCCTGGAACATGGAAGACCGATCCGATTCCTTTAGCCAATCAAGCCATTCTCTGGTGGTGTTCGTAGTGCTATCTTTAGGAACAGATCCGTCACAACCCCGAAGCAATCTGACTTCAGCTTCCAACTCATCCAAGGACACTTTAAATTTGTTGGCAATGATTCTCATATCATCCCTGCCAATGTCTAAGCTCAGCAATTTTTCCATTGCGGTCACAATTTTACAAGTCTCCTGTTCAAATCGCTGGTCAATGCCGGTAATCATTGAGTCTAGGAGTGGGTAAAATGAAGTTATTCTCTCCTGCTCCTCTTTTGTATCAAAGTGATGCTGGGACCCAAACTGGTCAAAAATAGACTGAGCATCAACTGTTAATAGTCTCTGAACAGACACAAAATGTTCAACTGGACTATGTTTTTCATTGCCAGTTTCTGAATCCCTTATCAATAAATGCTGGATCGGTGTGACCTTTCTTGCTGCATCATTAGAGGAGAAGAAATGGCAGTAAAAGCAAAACGCTGCATCCTTTGATGGGCTATATTCTAACCACCTATACTTTTCATACCAATCGGACTGAAAACTTCTTTGTTTATTCCCTATTTTACTTCTAGGAAACATGCTCAATCTAAGCTGATAAGGACCTCTAGATAATCGAGACCAGAGTTCTAATCTGTTTTTTGGAATATCACAGACCGAGTCATCAGATGGAATGTTTGATGGCTTTGAATAGAAACTATGCTGACCTGAACTAAGAGACAAAGTCTGTTTCTGTTGGTCATTACTCAGTTTATTGCACGCACTGGAACTGGTGGCGGCATTCTCTTCACGTAAGTTCTTAACCAAGGAGTCTGAAGTATTTGCACTACTATCAGCACATTCATTATAATTCAGTTTGTCTGCTCCTTTTCTTATCTTAACAACGAACCGATCCATATTTTAAAATTAAAAGGGGGTATCATATGAATGAATTAAAACGTAAAGCCATGGGCTTGTTATGCTATTTCAGTAGAGTACACGCGATAAAGATTACAAACACTTTAGACACTGCGCTGGGAACACCTGACGCGGCCGCTTATGCAGGTCAAAGAATTTTCTAGAATAGTAGTTGGAGGGGGAGGGAAGGACCAATGGTAATGCAGTGCTGCAGTAGTGGGGACACATACTGCGAGCAAACATGGGCTTTCTATACATTTCTACAAACCTATATTATGCAATTAGGCGCTTATTGCATAATATAACAACCCATACTTTAAAACTAAAAGAGCGTATCATGCGATTAAATTAAAATGCAAAGCCACTTTTTTTTTTTTTTGAGACATTAGGGTGTGCTTGGGTACACCCAACACACCCCATACGCATGCCCGTGGCACTTCACAATCTTTAGTGTACCTGTACTCACAAAACCCCTGCAAGGGAAGGAAGTTCCTTATTTTATAGATGGGGAACAAACAAACTAAGTGACTTGTACAAGATCCCACAGGGAATCTGTGAAGGAGCAAAGACCTGAACTCAGGTCTTCCAAGTCCTAAACTAACCAGTGCACCATCCTTCCTCTCCTTCCTTACCGTGATGACTTACAATTTTACATACTCAGAACAGTAAAGCTGATTTTTTCCCAAGCGCTTGAGGATCAGGACATTTTTCATAATCTATAGAAAACATATTGGACCCTACAAATGCTCAGAGCCTTCCCAACAATCTTAACAGGTGATGTTCATACTTCAACAGACCTTAAGCAGTTCCTTACATGTCTAGTAACTCGGAACAACATCACCAGTAGTTTGTTTAAATCATGTTCCAAAAACAAGCAAACCCTGTCAGATACTAAGCCATTCGGAACATCATTCTCCTGGGGTTGTCTAGTACTTACATGTGAGCAGTCTTACTGAAGTCAGTAGGGCTGCTCAATGGGTTAAAAACAGCTTCATGTGAGTAACGGTGCAGGATCAGTGCCTAAATAAGAAAAATGACCAGGGGAAAAAAATGATGATTTCCCCCCATTGTTATTAAGTTAGAAGCAAACGTTTATATTACGGTAGTGCCCAAAGCCCATCAAGATCAAGGCCCATTGTGTGATTGGGCACTGTTCAAACACAAATTAAGAGATAATCTGTGCCGTGGAGGGTTTATTACCTCTAACCAGACATGCACCGTTACCCTATGACGTTGATTGTAAGAGCAGCATTTATATGCTGCCTTTACAGAAGGAGCAGCAAATGTTTATTCCAGAAAGTTTTTCATGACCAAGACAAATGTTTGCCTGGAATTTATGATCATTTCTTTTGAAGGGAGACCTTTTACTTTACAAGGTCTCTGTTCATATTTGTTTCACCATTAGAGTCGATCCTTTCACTTTTTCCATCCTATTTCACCTGTTTTCTGCAGAAGTCTCCAACGTTTCACTACTGATTTTACACAATCCACCATGTATTAATGAGTGCGTATCTTTTTCTTCTCTAGAGTCCATGTGTCTGAGCTACATTCTTTTACCAGAAGCATATATCAAGTATAAACATTTTTCATATTAAGTGTGAGACTGAGTTTCACAACGTCATTAGGCTGAGATTTTCAAAGAAGCCTCAGGGATCTAGGTGCCCATTGAAATTCAGTGGGAGTTCAGGCCCTTTGAAAATTCCAGCCTTGACCTTTTGGACTGTGGTACTACACCGTTGCCTCTCGTGAGATTTTTTCTAAATTTGTTTTACCAGAGAAGCTATCCAAGGTTGATATATTCCACTTCTTTAACTTCCTGACTTCCAAAAGAGTTACTATTTACAATCCCACATATGTGGATCTCTATGTAGCTGTGTACCAGTGAATATGGTTTTCATTGGGCGCAGGTAGCATTCAGTCCCAATTTCTATTTTGAAATGTTTTGTACTTCTACTGGATGAGCAGGTCGATATCATCTCTGGATCTCAGAGAGTTCAGTCACTGTTTTCCTATGGCTCCATTTTATTGGGAATCCTTAAGATGAAGTGTGAAGAGCTTTCGCAAAAAGAAAAGGAGTACTAGTGGCACCTTAGAGACTAACCAATTTATGTGAGGTGCCACTAGTACTCCTTTTCTTTTTGCGAATATAGACTAACACAGCTGCTACTCTGAAACCTGCGAAGAGCTTTGTAGTAGACCTTTCTGATTTCCAAATGTGAACATTCTTCTTTATATTTTGGCTTTAAGATACTTATTATTGTGGAGCTGGATGAAGGATATTTTTAAAGAGTTGACTGTTGCCATTAAAAACATCCTTGAAGTCTGTATGCTAAATACTGATAGGGCACTGGGACAGGTCACAGTAAAAACATGTGCCCCAGCTGAGAAATATGCAACAGAAGCCAAGTACCACAATCCCATGGCAAGGATTTAACTGCCAGGGGAAAATGTTCTGTATGTTTATATTACCCCCTTGACCTGACATTGAACCACATATGAACCCAGTGCAGAATATTCCTGCTCAGATTAGGAATAACCTGAATAAAGTCGTTAGGATGGGGGGATACGCTCACTCATGGCATTAGTGTATCTGACTTGAACCATGAAGCAGAGTTCCAGAATTTAGCCTCGTGAATATAATGGACAGCTGTAAATTCCAGTTAGCCATTTTCCAAGTATAACTGATTTATCATATGAAGGTGGATTATTTTGACAACAGTTCAATTAGAAAGTTGTTTATCAATTGGTAAGAATTCATACCCACAGTGCCTGAATTACTGCAGTTCAGTGCAAAAAACCGCTCAGCTCACAAAACCTCACACAAAAAACTGTTACTGACACAGAGAAACAAGACTTTTATTGACACAGGCAGTAACACGAGAAGTTTGTTGTTCCTCTGGCCTCTTTCGTCATTTGTTTTATGTGAACACATCTACAATAACACTGTTCTCTGGGATGCTTCATTTTGATGTATGTTCTGAAGAATTTTACAGTGCCCTTGGATAATATGCTTTCTGCATCCCTTGCATTGCAAGGGTGAAGAGGGGTTGGGGGGAAGGATGGCACAGAGAGCCTCTTTCACCCTACAATCCCTCAATGGCACATACAACAGCAAAGTAGGATATATTCCTAACCTGCTCTTCAGTCACAGGTATACAGCAGTATTAAAATTACACAGGTGTACTACAGCATTAGGGAATGTAATCAGCCAGCTAGAGAGGATAAATGGAGTACAGGCTGGCTCCCTGCTCATGTACCAGCATAATATGCTTTCTGAAGTAGCATAAGAGGTGACACATTCTACATTTCCCAGGATCACTGTGAGCTTGCTCAGAGAACCCACATCTTTAATTTTTCTGTGCTTCCCTACTTATTTTGGCTTCTGGATGCTTCAGGATATTGGCCTTTCTGGTTTTAAATAAATAGCTATCTTCTATATTTTATCTACTAGCCAGCAATAGATGTCTTGTCTCTCTGTAACTACTGTTCCATCATTTTCCTTTAGGCAGAACATCCTATTGTCCTGCTCAAACCTTACCTACCTTCTGTTTCTCCTGCAGGCTATTCTTTACCATTTTGAATTGTTTTGGTGTCTTTGTGCCTCAGCTATTTGCTCTATACCAGCGTTCCTTATTTCTGTCTATATATTTTTGTTCAGTTTCTTGACACAACTTTACTACACCAAGACCCAGACACCAAGTGTTGCTGCCATAAGTTAATGGCAAAACTGAGTTCAGATGGGAGCAGGAGTCTGCCCTTTGTTTGCACTGCTACCTTGTACTTCTCATTTAAAACTCGTGTTTATGGTCTTTATGCAATGAATGGAATCTATTCTTCAGCTGGAAACTGTAAATAAACAGTAGAGTACAAATGTGAAGAAATCTAAAATTGCAAAAAGGGTATATAGAGGGTGCCAAAAATAAAGTAGATTGGCAGAAAATAGTTTAGCAAATCTCAAAAATACTGTGATACAAATCTTGTAAATCAACAAAGACTGATATTTAAAACATGTTTAATCCATGTACAAATTTCTAGAATATATTGGGGAAAGTTTTAGTATAAAATTACTGACGACTGGAAATTATCTGCAGAATTTTATAACTAACTACTTACAGATGGAAATATAAATTACTTCTCAGACAACATAGCTAGCATAATGAAACTCATGTTTAATAAAACATGAATGCAGTTTGTTTTTGCCAGGTTCAGAGAAACCATCATTATTCTGATGCCAGAAAAAATGTTGCATAAGTTTAGCTTTCAACACCAAATTTTGCAACCGGGCATTCAATCTAATTATCCTGAGGTAATATATATTTTGTTTTAAAAGTTTTACTTTTTTAATTCACAATGTACAGCATTTGAAGTTACTAAGAAATATGGTTCTTTCAACTATACTTTAAGAACTGCAAACTTTTAAAACAACCATAGAAAAACCTACCATTTAAAATTTTGAAAGGAACATTTTAAAATATTTCTGTTACATCAAAATATTATTTATCACCTAACAACAACATTTGGCTAACTTATTAGCTGTTGAATAATAATCAGCCAGGGCAACCAGGAGTCATGAACTTGAATCTTTTGCTAAGTAGAAAGAAAAGTTCCACACTTTTGGAGGTCATATTTCAACTTTCCAGGAAAACCACTCTAGGTATGTTTCACCTACATCACTGCTATGCTGAGTATTTAGGAATCCATATAAATAGGCTATGGGTAAGGCTGTGAGTTTGTCACGGAGGTCACGGATTCCGTGACTTTCCGTGACTTCTGCAGCCACTGGTGCAGCTGGGGCAGCCTCAGGCCACCGCCCCTCCCCAGCAGCGGCAGGAGTTTGGGTGGGGGGCTCAGGCCTGGGGATGGGGTGCGGGAGGGGGTGAGAGCTATGGGCAGCACTTACCTTGGTGCGGGGGCTCCCCAGAAGCGGTGAGATCACTTGGCTCCTAGGGAAATGTGCGGCCAGGGGGCTCTGCACACTGCCAGCCCTGCCAATCTCCCTCCTGCCCCACCCCCAGCACCAGCGTTGGTCCTGGGCCTCACGCGACCGCCAGCGGGGATCCCGGGCCACATGTGCCGCCCCCCGCCATCCCCCCCCCCCCCAGCACCCACGGTGCCCCCAGTCTGCCCCCTCCCACCCAGAGGACCCGTGTCACTTCTGGGCCGCCCCTCCCCCAGATCCCCCACCCCCTGAGCACCCGCAACACTCCCAAGCCGCCCCCTCCCTAAGATTTAGTCAGGGGTATATAGTACAAGTCATGGACAGCTCACAGGCCGTGAATTTTTGTCTATTGCCTGTGACCTGTCCCTGACTTTTACTAAAAGTACCCGTGGCTAAAACGTAGCCTTAGCTATGGGTAACATGGCCTGGGGGATAAGGCATCCCAGTAAAGCATCACTGATGTTAGAACTCTATTATTATTATTTGCAGGCTTGGGTTGCATGTTGTTCCAAACATTTATATTTTTATATTTCTAGAGGATTCCATTATTTCCCCTCTTGAATGTAAAACCCACTTTTCTATTCTATTATATATATCTGAAAGAACTAGTGTATCGTAAGTAAGAAGGAAAGGTGACTAAGTTATCGACAAAGTTACATTCTGGCATTTCTGTACAGCTAAGATTTCTTCTTAGTGATCTTTCTGATAGTCTGAAATTATAGCATATTGCAAAAACTAAGCATACAAACTTGCTTGCAAAATGTGGGAGATGCCATATATATATATCAGATCTGGTTAAAGTCAATTAACAACCCTCATTGATGTTTCAATCATCCAACAAGAGAGCAGGAACCAGACACTGTGACTATTGGGCAACTACACAATGAAGAATGAACAGGAACAAGTCAGAATGTATAGTTTGCAAATAAACCCACAGGCCACTTTAGCGAATACTTAAGAATCATGAAGGAAAATCAGGATGTGTTAAAAAATGACTAGCCAAAAAAGGGGGCAGATTTGTAAGGAATATTTTTCCTAACCATTTGACCAGTATGTACGCACAATGACAGAATATTACTAAATAACTGTGGCCCAAAACTACTAAAGCATGAAAACACGTGCTCAACTTTAAGCATGCATTTAAGTGCTTAATGTTAAACACGTACTTATGTGCTTTCCTGATCAAGGTCCATATTGTTCCTAAATGGAACTGAAATTCACAACTAATTTCTGTTGCACTGACAGAAGCAATGATCTATTTCCCAATAGCCTAACACTTTTGTAATCATTACAGAATTTGAATCAGATAATACAAGAAACTAGTTCAAAAGCCACATCCAGAAACTGGGCAACAGAAGAAGATTAAAATATTTTTTGTTTTGTTTTTTTCTTTTTTGGCAGGGGCATATGACATTTGGAGTTTAGCCTTTCATAAAAGTCCATATCATTTTGTTGTTTACCCTTTCTTCTTTCTATTCAAAATCCCTTATCTGCAAACAAAGTTTCTCGGAACTTCACTTGTTTTTTAACCAAAAGTATCACAATGTTTTGAAAAAGAGATTATTTGAGATAGCGCAAATAGAAAAAAATAATCCCAAAGCAAAATTTTGTATATGCACAGAATGCTGAACTGTTGCATTGAATTTCAATTATTATATATATTTAACCATAATTTTTTTACTACAGTTCTCAATTGACTAAACTTTTTTGACAAAGAAAGAGGCAATGTCCGATTTTATATAGGCACAAAGGATATTGTTCCCCAGGCTATTTCAGTAAATACAGGCTACCAAAGAAATTACAAAGCAACTACTTGTTTTAATTGTGGAAGAAATGCACTCCTGGGTAGTAGTGACTCAGAGCTAACCCAAACTCTCTCTGTGAGCATTATACCTCACACATGACCTAAAGCCCATAATGGAAGGCATCCAGAAAAGCTGAAGTAGGATAATGAGAGCTTTTACTGAGGGGTTTCTCCTGAAGCCTACATATTCCCCACCCCCACCCCGCGGCCCTTTTTTTTGGTCAAGGGAAATATTTCCCAATAAATATTTGTGATGGCCTCTAGCTCCATACTTTTCCTCAGATATATCAGCCAGAGACTATCTCTACTGCTCAGAAAAATCTAGGTTGGGGTAGACCTATTACTTATTTTTTATGTGCTTTAGTATAAATTCCTCAGCCTGTGAGTGTCAACAGATTATTCCTTTTAGAAGGGCAATTGAAACAAAGAAAAAGATAATTGGTTTCAGAGTGGTAGACGTGTTAGTCTGTATCAGCAAAAACGAGGAATCCTTGTGGCACCTTAGAGACTAACAAATTTATTTGGGCAAAAGCTTTCATGGGCTAGAACCCACTTCATCAGATGCATGGAGTGGAAAATACAGAAGCAGGTATAAATACATGAAAGGATGGGAGGCAACTCCCAATAGGATGTTAGATGTCTAATTACCTGATACGCATGCACAAAGGCCACTGCTGTGCACAAATCCAGTTGGGGCATGCAAATATACAGGCCTCAGATTGTCTTCCCAATCACATGGTTGTGCAAAAGTAGGCTCTGATTCATCAAACACTTATTACTGATTGCAGCGCCACAAGGAATCCCACTGAAGGGGTTCCACAGCCTGATCCAAACAGGCCCGTTGGAGAATTTGACTTTTTATCCTCACATGAAATTTTCATGTACCATAGCAGTCTGCATAAATCTTTCTTCTGAGACTTGTTTTAATCTAAAAAGCCAATAGATTGGACTAAATTCTAACCTAATCGAGGGTCTGTTTTTCCTACCACTGAAGTCAAGGGACTTAAATAAGAATAGGATCTGGCCTTACTACTTTGCAAGCCAAATCCAAAGGTTAAAAAACTCACGTGTATGCCCTGCAAAATCAAATGATTGGCTTAAAAGTCATGAGGCTTTTTTTGTTTAAATGTCATATTTTTATTTGTCTTCAGGCTTTTGGATCTTCAGGATGCCGTTCAGGTCACATTTTTAAGCTTTCCTCAACTGGTAGGGCTAGAAACATGGTTGCTTCTTTTTATGAAAGCAGAGAATCTCATGTGATTATTTGTCTCCAAAAGCTGGGGCTTTAGTAAAAACATCAAATATCATGAGAATTGCTATAAAATTCAGTGGAGCTCTATGGATGTAAACAGAGGCAGAAATTAGTCCAATGAATTTATGTAGTTCTCAATAGAGAAAGTAACTTTTACACTGTTTTTACAGCATGATATTTTTAGCAAGTTAATTCAGCTTCAAAATGTCATTGGCATTAAAATTCCCACATAGCGATATCCTACTTCACAGAAATGCAGTAAGTTACATTCTGCTATATAAAGGCAATTGCTAACTACATGTATAGATGTGTGCAATATGTAACTATACAGTAAGGATACATAAAGTATACACAAACAACCACAGGACATTCAACCCATTATTGTATGATTCTCAAATTACCTCTCTTAAATTACAATAACTATTCTGACAAACTCCATTTGCTTTCATAAATGCACTAGTTTTACCTTGTACAAGTCTTTCTAAAAATGAACTGCAACTAGGCCTGGTCACTCTTACACTTTCCCTGATATATGTCCCTTGAAGAATCTTATTTTTCTCTCAGTTTTAGTATTTATAGTCCCTTAAAAGCACAACCCTGCTCTTCTGAAGAAGCAGTCATTCTATGGTATAACAAATTATCTATTTCAACATGGTTGTAATACAATATATGTTGTAATACAATATATGCATTGTTTCAGAGTAGCAGCCGTGTTAGTCTGTATTCGCAAAAAGAAAAGGAGGACTTGTGGCACCTTAGAAACTAACCAATTTATCTGAGCATAAGCTTTCGTGAGCTACAGCTCACTTCATCAGATGCATTCAGTGGTTAGTCTCTAAGGTGCCACAAGTACTCCTTTTCTTTTTGCGAATATATGCATTGACATGAAAGTGCCGCACCATGTCAATCCTCAGCCCTTTTATAATTTTTGTACTATCATATCAGAGAATCATTTACCACCAACCAGTAAGCCTTTGAGGACCAGTACAATGATTTTCAGATGTAAGGAATCTCCTTGACAAAGCACTGCTGTAAGTAATCAGCTGAAATGGGCTCAGATGCATCTCTCTTGTGGCTTACTATAGACATCAATGATGCCGATTTTACCTACATCCATTGAACTGACAGTGGTAAAAGGGATTCATGAAGCTCACATTTGCTCATCTTCCCAGGGTCCAGGTATTGCCTTAAGGTATTCAGTACTAATGCCCTCATTTTAGAAGATTAACTTCCAAGTCCTAAGTAAAACTGAGATTTACTTTATACATCTGCAAGCTAGTATGACTAATCATACTGTGAACATTAAGTTGGATAAAATGGCCCAGGTATAGGTTATGACAATCTGAACACATATGTCAATTAAGGGTTGTACTGGGATCTAAAAATAATGTCAGCAAAATAATAGAGAAATAGTTAACATGGGATATGTGATAAATTAATAAAACCAATTTAATTTCTTTTACAATGAGAAAATGTTGACTTAAAATCTCGTTTTATGGCAACATCAAAGTCGCCCTGAGCCAGTGGCTCCTTGGGCTGACATGGTTAAGGCATGTCGGTTTCATAGACAGCAGTACACCACGAAGTGATGTGGTCTGCACCATGTCTGACTGCCTTTGACTGCCCTAACCCCATAGATTAGGTACCTATTTTGCAGCTAGGTGAACTAGAGGTGGCCGTTCAGTGTGAGATTGAGCATCACTTGAACCCAAGACCTTCAGGATTGTTGTTGAGCACTTTAACCACTCAGCCTCTGCACTTCACATGGGAGGTTACAAGAGCAGCTCTCATATTTTTTACTTCTTGTCTCTGCGGTAGGACTATGTTTCTCTGTTTCAGTCAGTAGACTAGCTGTACAATCTGTCTCCTGTGACACTTTTTTACATTAAAATATTCTGTGGTGGGACTGGGTGCCTCAAATATCTGGTAATGGACTATCAAGACTGTTACCTCTAGACTGTAATGTACAGTAAGCACACAGGAGCACAGCTCGTCAAAATTCAACATTTCTGTTTCACAGGAAATTTCAACATTTTAAAATCTGTTTTCATTCCAATTTGGAACAAACCATTCTGTACTGTTATGCGGATAATGGACTTAAGCCTTCATAACTATCAATCTGGAACTCACAAACACTAATTCATGAACTTTAATTAATATGCAGATGAGAGAAGTTGGCCCACTGCATTTGAAGTCCACCCAAACACTACGTTTGAAATCTGACAGTGAAATGGAATTTTTTTAAGGCCTGTGTTTCATGTGTGTGGAAAAAGCCTTGTCCACATAATGGTCAAGCAAGTTCAAGAACGAGGCAGGTGTCTATGTACATGACCTTCAGCACCAGAGTCTTCAAAACCAGAAAGCACTTACAGCCTCTTAAGATCCAATAACCAATTCTCGCTATTAACAATGGACCTGAAGGGTTAAATGAGTAACTAAAAGAGTAAGTTAAAGAGTAAAGGTTTTTAACTGAAGTTAAAGAATATGAGGATTTATATTGTTCAGTAAACAAAACATCTGCATTAGCCAAGCTGTTCAAACGAACAGGTATGTGAGGAAGCAGCTTGCCGCTATCTAGCACATTTATACGTGGCACACCATTTTCTCTGAAGTGCCACATAAAAACAGCCAAGTGGATTCTCCCTTATGTTCATTTTTGTACACAAATGTGTGTGTGGGAGTGTGTGTTCAAACACAGTTAAGGGACTTAACGATGGGTACCTGATCATTTGGGGACTGATTCTGGGCCACTGAAGTCAGGGGCAATTTTGTCACTGATTTCAGTGGGAACAGGACTGGAACCTTAGTTGGACAATTCACCATTTCACTAGCAGAAGGAAATGTTTTTACATCCTCAGATTGAGCTCCCTGGAAAGATAACTAAGCATTTTGGTAGCTACTTAAGTAGAACTGGAGGTGTTTGGTTACCAGGCTTTTTTCTTCAGCACCCGAGGGCAAAGAGCAGCTGTTAATGACACACTTACCGGAAAGAAGGTTAAGACTGTTGACACTGAACTATTGGCAGTATTACACTTCAACACTTGGCCTGCTCTGACTCAATATATTTATGCCAGTTCATGTTTTGCAGCTTCTCAGAGAGCTGAAATTTAGACCTCTGTAGGCAAGAGGGGAGGAACTGATGAATCACCTAAAAAAAATGAAATACATCTTTGTTTCTCTGATTTCAATAATACATGGAGCCCTGAAACTTGAATGTGTTAATTACAGGTGTTTCCAAGCAAACTATAGCTTGTGGGATGTACGTGTAGCTCTACTGAGCATGTTAACAATACACACAAAGTAGACACTCACAATAGTCTGAACCTGAAGGAATATTTAGAGTCGAAAGACAACAATTTATGTGAGCTGAAATCATAATTAAAATGTAATAGAAATGAACTCTTTCTCCAAAGGAATAACTTCAATTCAAAATAAAAGATGATCACACTCCCATATGCTCTTCTTAGCAGCAGCATCTAACTTTATTGCTGGAACAAAACGCCCTTTCTACCAAAGTATATAGCTAATCTTTAGCTACAAATAAACTGCAGAAAATGGGGGAGGAGAATAGTAACCTTGTATATACGCTAGTCCTTTCAAACAAGCACGTGCTTTCATTTCATACTGTGCTTCCTTCTCATATGTCTGTGATTAAAAATATTCACCAAAACACCACCAATCCCCTCTCCCCCCGCCATATTTATAAAACCCCAAGCCCATTTCCCATCACCTTCATCGTCCTCCTACAGGAAGGAAATGGGCCACGTTAGCCACATAAAACAATAAGTATGTCTAGCTGCAAAGAATCTAATGCTTTGCAAAAATGAGGCTGATGGAGCATGTGCTCTGTTCTCCTCTTTAGAATGTATTACTGGGAAAGACTGTTCGGCCTCACTCATTTATACAACAGCTGACATGCAACAAAACACACAGTTACATAGCCACAGTCTCATATTACGGAGAGGACGAAGTGCAATACTGTGGACATGCACCTCCACAGCACATAGGCACTATAGACAGGAGGGATGGCGGGATAGGGGGCATGGGCAAAGGGTCATTGCCCGACCCCTTCCTCCTCCCCCCACTTCAACACACACTTTTGAGAATCTAAAGTAGTCAGGCCGAGTTTGGGTGGCTTTGCAACCTTGTGCACAAGGTCACACCACCACTCACATTTGGTCTGGATGGAGAGGTGGCCAGGCCAAATTTGAGCGAGTGATGCTGTGACCTGTACACAAAGGATTGCAACTGCACTAAAATCTGGCCCATTTTGGGTTCCTTGCCCGTTGCCCTGCTACCCCTATTTTTGCAGTCCTTTTGGTGCCCATGCTACAAGCAGGAAACTTGCAAGCTTCAGGGCCCACGGGAGCTCCCAGCTTATACATCATCTTTAAAGAAGGTGCAGCATTTACTCCCTTCTGCAGATGATCAGCTATGGGTCTGCCACCTTCCCAGTGCATTTTTGCACAGTCTAGTTCCTTTAGTCCTATGGGTGAGATCCTCAGAAAGGGTAAATCAGAATAGTTTCACTGAAGTCAACGGAGCTATGCCAGTTTACATCAGCAGAGGATCTGGCTCAAAGACTTGATCAAAGATTTGACATAATCTGGTCTACGAGAAATATTACAAAGTTTATGATGGAAAATTATTGCCCCATCGTGGATTGAAAAAGTGATCGATAGTGGTATGCACATGAAATATATTTTTCACTCTAAACTATAAAAGTCTTCCACAATTTTACATCCAATCCATCTTAAATCCATCAAGCTGGCTAGTATGTTGCAGGTCTCACAGGTCTCTGGGCTCATAGAATTTTGGAATCTACCATATATTAGTGACATGAGCCGAATCAGAACCTATCACCCTCATCTGAAAGTTTATTTTTCACAAGAAAAATAAAATTAAGAAAAAGATGGGGCGGGGGAGAGGATAGTAGAAATTACTTCAATCAATAACCATGGGACAGGTTGTAATTGGTAACATTTTTTCGGAAAGCTTAGTTCCAATTGATGACCAGTGCTTACCGGTAGTGGAGGGGCCGACTGAGGCAGCTGGCTTCAGCAAAATGTTATTGAGCATGCTCAATCCATGTGAGCATGCTCAGTACAAGCCAAGCAGCAAATCTGGTGGGCACGTGACTCCACGTGCCCCCCCACACACACACACCATGCGTGGCCTACAGAACATTTGGTATGAGTTAACACTGGAAAGTATTAGAAGTCAGTGGTGTGACGGTGCTTAAAGATTTTCTCCTCTCTGCATGATGCAGTAAGAAAAACAAAGAAAGCAGGAAATGCCTTGGAAGTTAAGTTATAGAAGTCACTGCACTAATGACATTTTAGTACTAGAACAGAATATTTCTGGGAGAATCTGACATTTGATGGACAGCCACTACAAAACAATCATACAAAGTTTATGCTTCAAATAAACAGCAGAAAGCAGCCAGCCAGCCAGCCAGTGTTTAGAAGCCTTCTGGGAGTCTACCATAGACAGTGATACCATGATTAGAGAGCCCTGTTCATAGTACTGGCAATACAGTTTGGAATCATGGATAAAAAGAGAGCTGAAAAGAATCCTGTTGAAAACCTTGCTAAACAAATATGATGAAACTTGTCTCTCTGTCATGGTGCTCAGCCTGGAAAAATAAAACTAAGATTGTTTGAAACCTTTCTCTCCCTCTTTTCAACTGGGACCAATGGCAAGTGAGGATCTGGCAGTACCCACCACCCAGTCGGAGCTCTTATCTATCAGTGAGACTAGCAGAACTAGTTCTGTTATAATTCAAACTTCTTGCATTACTAGCGTTAAGAAGGTTTTAAGTCAGCAGCCAACATTTTTGAACCTAGAGGCCTAGAGTTAGGCTCCTAAATCCACTTTTGGCACCTAAATAAATGTGGCTTGATTTTCAAAGGTGCTCAGCACCAGCAGCAAAAGTTGGTCAGTTCCTCTAAAAATCAGGCCAAACTTGTATTGAAGTGTCTAAATCTGAATTTATGAGTCCTATTTTAGGCACCCTCGTTTGAAAATGGTGGCCAGAATACACCCATGAAAGGGCGTCAAAGGCTGCAGCAGCAGTCAAAAAAGCTAACAGAATGCTGGGAATAATTAAGAAAGGGATAGATAATAGGACATAAAATATCATGTTGCCTCTATATAAATCCATGGTACGCCCACATCTTGAATATTGTGTGCAGATGTGGTTGCGCCATCTCAAAAAAAGATATATTGGGATTGGAAAAGATTCAGAAAAGGGCAATAAAAATTATTAGGTGTATGGAACAGCTTCGGTATGAGGAGAGATTAATAAGACTGGGACTTTTCAGCTTGGAAAAGAGACGGCTAAGGGGAGATATGATTGAGGTTTATAAAATCATGACTGGTATAGAGAAACTACATAAGGAAGTGTTGTGTTATGAGAAGTAGTAAACAAGAATTAGGGGTCACCAAATCAAATTAATAGGCAGCAGGTTTAAAACAAATAAAAGGAAGTATTTCTTCACACACGGCACAGTTAATCTGTGGAACTCCTTGCCAGAGGATGTTGTGAAGGCCAAGACCATAACAGGTTTCAAAAAAGAACTAGATAAATTCATGGAGGATAGGTCCATCAATGGCTATAAGCCAGGATGGGCAGGAATGGTGTCCCTGGCCTCTATTTGCCAGAAGCTGGGAATGAGCGACAGGGGACGGATCACTTGATGATTACCTGTTCTGTTCATTCCCTCTAGGGCACCTAGTACTGGGCACTGTCGGAAGACAGGATACTGGGCTAGATGGACCCTTGGTCTGACCCAGTAGGGCCATTCTTATGTTCTTATCTACAGCGGTTGCAGATTTCCCTGAAACTATTGTTTCCCACCTTTCCAACACACAGAGGTTGTGTGGTTACTGGAAAAGACAAAAGCCTATTGATATAATGAATTTGGCTAACAATTATTTCATCCCAGTCTCCACAATGGCTGACAAACTACTGAGACAGAGGTGTGTAACAGAATGGATGGATAAACCAATGAAAAGGTGTGGCCGAACTTGCAAATGAAGTTTGGAGAATGCAATAGGGCAAGCCTGCTACTCTGACAGAACAATCTGAAGGGATTACTTTACAGATAACAATAGAGATTAACAGAAAAGCATTTTTCCATGGGAACAACTGATTCTTTAGGCACTGTTTGACTAGCAAGCATTTAGCAGTGTTGTTATGCAATTTCTGTATAATTTCAACAGTATTTCAGGACTTTCTCTGCTGGGCAAACATAGGAAGAGCACGGATATGCACTAATGGGGGGCAGAAGGAGATCAGAGTTTTTCTAACTTCCAGAAAGGGTGTGGGTTTGAATTCTGACTGGAGGTTTAGGTCAAATAAGATGTTACTTTATCAAAACCAGTCCAACAATGTCCAGGCCCTGCTCCTCGACTGCAACCATAAAGTGCTAGACACAGCTCAAGAAGTTCCCTTTACTCAGCATCTCCCCACCCCCAAACCTGGACCATCTGGGAATAGGTTCAGTCCCCAGTGTAAATCAGAGCAGCCATCAGTTACGGGAACATTACAGCAGCCTGGGATTCGAGAGGTACAGGGAAGCTCCAGCCACACCCCTTTTTCCTTAGCCACCCTCTCTCTGTGGCATCATTGTGCAGCGATGCCACTGAAGTCATTAAACCTTTGGTGTCAAGTTGTTCAGAAGGACCTGCATGTGATCAATTCTCTGTTTCTTTAAAGGATGCACAGAAGAGTTTTTATTCATCTCCAAGATGAAAAATCCACAATGTTTTATGACAACTTCTGTGAAGGTAATTCCTTCCTAAATACAGGGCACTACTGTGTGCAATGGTTCTCTTGCAACTTGCAAGCTAACTATCCATCCAGGTTAATTTATAATGTACTGAATTCTTGGTAAAACAAACACATGCAAGTACATTTGTATGTTTAAAAATATCCAGCCAGTTTCTATCTATCCTGTGGTGTTGCATAATTGTGTTCTAGTTATAAAATTCGCTATTGTAAATTACAAATGCAAGCAGTAATTTACGGGTCATAAATTAATCTTTAACCAAAAGCTCAAACTTACTTTGACACACAGAACGCTTAAGAACAACTTGAATAATTAATTTGCCAGGCTATCACTTTGGACTTGCAAACATTTTATGCTTTTGGCTTGCAAAAAATGAGCATCTGCTAAAAGAGGATCTGGTCTCTCATGAAGGAATGCTTGATTAGCCCTTTCACCTGACTGAATTTTTAATCCTAATGCTTCTGGAGGTTTAAGGGATTAATAGAACAATTTGTTATTGTTTGTTATTTCTGTTTTACTCCATTAACCGAGCTTACTGCTATTATCATTATTACTTCGAGCAGCATGAGGTACACATATATTTTATCAATAAACCTGTTCTTGACAATCAAGTACAGCACAGTGTTATAATGCCATGAGCCATAAAAAGGCAATGTCCATTGCAGTAGAACTTCGTGTTAGAACTTGTGTTAGAAACTTACATCAGCAGCAAATTTTAACCACAACCTATTTAAAACGGGATTTTTTGCATTAGAGTAACCTAAAATTAAGACACTGTATTCCTTTTTTCTTGTTGTTGTTCAAATAGGCCAGCATCTTTCATTTGCATAGGGAATTTCTGCAAGTGAAAACTAGCATTGAACTACCTTTTGCCTTCTTGTAGATGTCTGACTCATGCTATATCCTCAAGTTAGCCATCACACTTTTTTCAATGAATAAAAGCGAGTAGCTGGTTTCCGCACTTCTCAGTGGAAAGATAGGCTGCTTGCTGGGGGGAAGGAAGTGATTAACAAGAAAGAATAATGAATGACCATTCAATTCACTGTGATTGCAACCACAAGGTAGTCGTTTGGATACTTTGAATTTAGATCTACCCCATCTAAAGAGCTGCACTTAATTCTAGCCTACTGTGATTGCAGTATGCAAATAGCTTTTGCAGGAGTCAACAGGATGAAGTAAAAATATGCCACAGACAACTGGCCAATGTACAGCACATACTGTGTGCAATTCACCTCGGTGAAAACAATTTGTGGTATAACATTTTAAAAATGGAATTGTTTTAAAATGAAAATCATGTCACAAGGTTTTATTTTCTTTGGATATTTTTAAGTAATTAGCTACATTTTTTTTAAAAAATATGAGGCACACCATGAAGGTTACTTAAAATTAAGGCTCCAGCTAGTTGACAAAATATCACCTAGCTCTCTGTTGCCCCCTTCTCTACACACTTCCGTCCGCAGTCTTACTTCCATCATCTGTAGTGGAGCTAAGCATCGTTCAAATGCATTAAAGATGATCGGATATACTCAAAGTCAGCATATTTCATAAAGCTGGTCCATATTTTTTAATGTGAAATTTTATATAAATTTTATTTAAATAAATGGGGGAATGAAAATATTTTCAGGGGGTTTTTTTTGGGGGGGGGGGGGGGGAGTTAGAACAAGATTTACAGCTGGTTGAAATTTATCAGATTTCAAAATGATGAAATTTTTCAACTTTTAAAAATGTTTACCCTCCCCCCAAAAATAAATAAATGGGAAAATATTTGGAAGTTTTTATAATTTTTTTCCCTCCTGTTTTTCTATTGGATCTAGAATTTCAACAGTTTACTTTTATGTCAGATGAAAAAGCTTATCCTGACTGTTGCTGTTTCACTTTCATTTCTGAACAACATACCAAGCAGCACAGCATGCCTTCCAGGACGACGACTGGAAAAAGTATGATGTCAGAGACAGAAATGCCTTAGATTATTTATTCTGGGTCTGGATCTGTCTCACTGAGATGCAGTTGCTGAGATTCCAGAGCTAACATTCTCCCTACAGCCCAGTGGCCACCATTGCAGCTGCTGTAAAACTATTTGACTGCAAATACTTACATGAAAAATAGGACACACTAATGATTTCAGTTTTGCTGATTTCACCATTGGCCACTTTCCAGCCAAAGCTTGTCACTATAGCAACAGTATTGCCAACCCCAAAGACGCAGAAGTTATGCGTTAGACTGCCTCAAAAAAAAAAAAATCACAAGATTGGGCCAAAAATCACTTTTAAAAAGATTATATTGTAGTTTTGGTCTATCTTTTGATTTTTGAACTCTCCCCACCCCCAGGATATGTGTGACAATTCATGTCACCAACTCTCCCAGATGTAGAGAGTACAATGATTTTGTTTCCCCACTCTGCAAGCCCTCTGCCCCCCATTAATTCTGCTCCCCCATCTGCTTACCTCCCAGCCCCCATATCAAATCTGTTCATCCCCATGACATACTTTTGCCCTGAATTCACCTCTTGCACACGATGGTAATTACTGTCCTGATTAAATACGTGTGGCAACATTGTACACAAAGTTATAAGATTCCACTGTTTAGTGTTACTAAAACACATTCCAAGTCTGTGGAGTGTCCAAACCAGGTCCACAGAGACAAAGGGCAAGCTAACTCCTCTGCCAGGTGGAAACAAGGTCAATGGGCTATTACCTGTTAAGTGGCTATTCATTGGCAGGAAAAGGGGCATGGGAGAAAATCTACTTCTTAGCAAAGAAACAGCATGGGGTTACCGTACACACAGTCTGCCTGGCACCATACTCCCAGCTGAAAATACTTCTCAAAGGGAGGATAAGACTATAAAAAGAATACCAATGGACGCCACCCATCCACCACCACCCCGTCCGTTGATTCACTGCAAGAGAAGGAACAAAGGAAGCAGCTATTACACAGGAGGAGTAGTCCTGGCCTAAGAAGTTCGGGCAGTAAGACTGTTGAGAGCATTTGGTGAGAAAAACTTTACTTTGAATGTAACATAGTTTGTTAAGTTAGGCATTAGTTGCATTTTATCTTTATTTTTCTTGTAACCACTTCTGACTATGATGGCTCATTACCTGTATTTGCTTAAAATCGCTCTATTTGTAGTTAATAAACTTGTTTTATGGTTTTATCCAATTCAGTGTGTTTGAACTATATCGAAAAAACTCCATTTGGGGTAAGAAGATTTGTGCATATCATTTCTATTAATGAAATGATGGACTTTAGATAAGCTTGTATTGTTCAGGAGAGGGCTGGCCAGTACAGGACATACATTTCCTGCAGTGTAATTCAGGCTGGTAAGAGCTGAGATGTGACTGGCAGGCTGCAGGTACATACAGACCAGGCTGGGAGTGACTTACACACTGACTGGAGGCTACAGCAGCAAAGCAGAGTAAAGGGCACCCCAGGCTATAGGGCAGGAGAGGCACAACTACACTCCAGTCTAGATTGTACTCTGGGTATGTCATACACCCCCCACCCACCAGCTTCACTTCGGCTCCTCCTGCAGCTCCAGGGGTTCTTCACCCCCTCTCCCAGGACTGGAAAGCTGCAGCAGGGTCCCCTTCTCCCAGTTCCAGGTTGGGGGGCAGCTGAAGGAGTTCTTCACCTCCCTCTCCCCCTTCCCAGTCTGGGTGTTGCAGGGAGGGAGAGAAACAGAGGAACTGTCCTGTGCTCACAGGAGGAGTAGGGGGAAGAGAGAAAGGAGAATGATTGGCTGCTCTTCCGCAGATGGCAGGGAAGCAGGGAAGGCAGCCAATCAGGGGGCTTCCCCCACACCCCCACCAAGCAGGACTGAAATCTGGTAGCTGAATGGAGCTTCTTGTGACATTACAAGACTATCTCCAGCCCTGGCTGACATCCATTGACCCATGGAAAAATTACAGGGGTGAATGAGTTTTAAACAATTGGTTTAGTACCTTAATGTTGCTAAACCCATATTAGGAAGTGGGCCATTGTTCTTTGGCCACTCATATGAAAGGATTACCAACAACCTCTAGAGACTCCACTATCAGCTTTCTTTTCTATCCTGCACTAATATGTAACCATTTCTCAAGTGTCAGATTTTTCAGCAAAAGTTCTTCATTGCTGTCATGACATCATAAACACAAACCTTGCAGGTTTCACCACAAAGTGTGCCGTCCCTTTAGATCTGCTGTACAGTTCCGTCTGTTACCAGTATGAAGGATAAAACTGCACAGTATGAAGATTTTTCCCCAACACAGATCCAGTGTAAAGTGGAAAACAAACAAATGCACCCTTTTCTTTATGGAAACAAGGTTATGAAAGCTATCGGCCCCACGTTTGGAATTTTATTGACAAATTAAAATGAGTTGGATGTGACTAGCCTAGACTGACATATATAAAACAAAATCGGGGTCCTGATTTTCAGAAATGCTGAGGACAACTCAATTTTAAATCAGTGGGAACTGCAGGTGCTCATGCTTAGTACTTATGAAAATCAGGCCCTAAGTTCATTTAAAAATGGTTATATTTACTATTCACTGCTGCATAGTTCAAATAGGTGTGATAACAATAATGACATAAAGAAAAGGAGTACTTGTGGCACCTTAGAGACTAACCAATTTATTTGAGCATAAGCTTTTGTGAGCTACAGCTCACTTCATCAGATGCATAAAATCTCATGGGACTATTTTTGTTTTTTCACAATATTCTTCCAAAGTATCTATTAAGTTTACAGTATTGATCAAATCCCCAGAAGTTCTCCCAATTGATAAAAGGTGGTATTATTAATCTCTCACAAGAGGAAGCAAAAAAACCAAGGGAGAGGTGATTGGAAAGTAAGAAGGCACCTGGATTTCTGCTTGATAGAAGTTTGCTGTTGAAACAATCTGTTCAAATTTAATGAGCGGTTACATCATCAAGAACATTCTCTGCCATCATTTCACAGTAGCCAATCTTAACTTTTTAGAGCTTTTTTGAGTATTGAATTCAAAGTTATTGTGCAGAGGAAACAGGTAAAAATGGCTTATAGAGATGGTACAAAAGCTGCAGAGGGAAGAGACTCAGAGATCTTAATAGGAGACACCACAACCCCCCCCTCCCCATGCTTCTTTATTGCTAAATGGCAGGTTTCATTTCTGATGAAAGGATGAAAACCAGCCAAGGAGGTATAGAACATTTTAAAAACATTACTTTTTAACAATGATGAGAAACAGAATGGTACTATTTTAATATCCATATGTTATGAAGTCCATTTTTTATTTAGGAAAATCTATTTTAAATTAAACATCATAAGGCCACGAGCCATAACAAACAATATTTTTACCATATGTTCTGAATTATTACAAAGAAAACTGTTACCCTTCCTCCCCCTCCTTTGGACTGCCTTAATATACAAGTGTATTTGTGTCTGTCTGTTCAAGCTGAATGACTGAAACCACTACACGCCATTGTGTTAACTAATGGAAACATACCAGAAAGGATGTGTTCCCTTGGGGTACTTTATATCCCACATCTTTCACCAGCCCATTTTCCATATAATCCCCTTCTTGCAGAAGCTCCCCACAGCAAACCCCCAGTGATGATGACCATCAATCCAGATGATGTGGAAAGTTGCTATAATTTCTTTCATCTGTTGTTTTCCTATGTTCATGTGCTGTATGGTTTGATGGCAAGTTCCCTATACCAGGTGCTAAGAAATGGAAACTCATTCTGTAAGCGTGTGTGTGCGTACAGACAGACATGAGAGGACTGACCTGCTCAATGTTGGCAGGAGAATTACAGACTCCCTCCCTCTAAATTGTTCGGCAGCAATGCCAATAATTACTTTTGAAGACCAACTTTTGTTCTGCAGCCTTTGCAGTGTAGAATATCACTGAAATTATCAATGCATGGGGACACTGTTGGAGTTTTTAAATGTCTGGAAACACTAATGATGGAACTGCTTTGGGATTTCTTTGCATTTTTTTTTTAAATACAACATGCAGAAGTTTTGAGGGCTGAGTTAATGGCTACTACAGGTGCTCATATCCATGACGGCGCACATCTAATACTTTACAAGACTACAGTGTTAAAGCGCAAATAGTAAGCATCACTCACATTGGGTTGCCCTGCAAGTGGCATTTAGCTGCCATGGAACTTTCAGAAAGAGAAAATAATGTCAGGGCTTTGGAGCAGAGCCCGCGGAGCAGCTCCAGAGCCGTGGAGCTGCAGGTTTTTGCCTGGAGCTGGAGTGGAGCTGGAGCATAACTCCAAAGCCCTGAATAATTTCAATAAATTAAGGCTTTTCCATAACAACTAAGCATATAGCAAACATGCTATATACTAGCTCTGCCACTGCTTCACGTAATACAGCTCCAAGTACTCTTTCAAGAAGTTCAGTTTAGTACAAACAGAAAGCCACAGTGTTTAAGGTGGAATTCCAGATCTATTTATTTATTGTAAAGAGGCTGGAAGTGAAATTTACAGGAGGAGTGTCGGATGCCAGCCCTGGTGCTGGATAACTGAAGTTATCATGCGAAAGGGCAATTAACAAAAGTCTCAAAAGCCAAAACCTGCAAGATATTTAAAGTAAAACTTAGTGGAATTTACGCAAAGACATTTCTGGATTGCTCTGAATTTCATATAAACAAACAGAGCAAATGTGTTGTTTTATGAAATTTACATTAAAATTAAATATATTTATATGTTCAGTGTGGGGAGAGGGTGAAACATTCCTGAGAATCCTATCTTGCCGGAACATGCTATAGGATACATATTAGGCTACTATATTGATAATGGTGGCTACTTATGTGAAAGCAACCTTGATTTCTTGGGAAAACCTGGAACATATTGATAAATTACAGAGACGTAATTGTATCTCGCAGTTAAGGCCCCAACCAGCCTTTCATCCCTAATTAGGGTGACCAGATAGCAAGTGTGAAAAATCGGGATAGGGGATGGCAGGTAATTGTGCAGAGACAATAGGTAATTTGGGTAATTGGCAACTATATAAGAAAAAGCCCCAAATATCAGGACTGTCCCTATAAAATCGGGACATCTGGTCATCCTACCCCTAATCTTATCTGTTTGTTTTCCCTCTAACTCTTGTCTAAAAGAGTTAGAGCAGAAGATGAAAATTGAAACTTCCTTTGTTTCGTCATTTGCTCTGTCACTGATTCACTGTGAGGTTTCAGACAATTTGCTTAGTCCCTTGATGTCTCCGTTACCCTTCTGCAAAATGGTAGCATTATAGGAGTGTTGTGAACTTTAATTTACCAATAAAAATGAACAGATAATTTGTAGTGACTAACTGAATTTGCCTCTTTTCTATTTATTTACTGTCCCTCAATTTACAATTTTCTTTCAAAATACTTGCAGAATATTTTTTTCAAAAAATTATTGATATTTAGATTGTTTGCAGCAGTCCTTTGCATCAGATACTTGAAAATCTGAGCAGTGATGGTTACTTTTGATTGGACACAATTTTGATGGTTCCCTCTTAGAATCAGGTTTCTGGTGCAAACTCAAATTCATTTACAAATTCAAAATTTACTTCCTGTGAGTATTCTCAAATATCTGCATGAACTTTGCTGTTTATATGACTATTTCCTCCACTGTACATGTTTGCTAGAATATTCACGGAATTAGTGTGCAAAACTGGCAAGCATACTGTCAAAGACACTTCATTTAAAAAAATTAAAAAAGATACTTTTTGCAGAATTCATCCATCTCCGTTAATTAAATATTCATAAAAAGTTTGAGAGATTCTGTTCAAGTGCAATAAGTACTATTAATATTAAAACAATCAGGTTTTAAATATCTAGACAGGGGCCAGATTGTTCCAACTTCCTTTTCATACTACTAAAGATCCAGATTTGACACCATTACTCATATTGAGTAATACCTTACTTCATGAGTAATTCAACTGAAGTCAGTCAAAGTTTACATAGAGTAAAGTACTAGTCAATGTAAATAAGAATGGCAGTATCAGCCCCTAACTTAAAGGCTTAGCAACAATGGGACAAATCTGGAAGATTTTACTGTGTCAACTCTTAGGCAAACTCCTGACTAAAGATCAAGCTAAAATTGAGGACTATGACATAAGGAGAATTCCCCAGTGAAGTCACCACAAAGCATGTTGCCTCTTCTTTAGGTCAACAGGAGCTCGGCTTAAAGTCTGATGGCACAATCAGGCCTTAAATGTGGACTCTAAGATATGCCCATTAAGAGTATATTTATTAGCCAGTTCAACTAAGATATCTATTTCCTTGGCAAGGAAAGTTCAATAGTCAAACGGTTATTCTTATTATTGATCTCTGGAGCATGTAAAAAAAAAAATTAAGAGAAAAAAACCTAGTCACGCTAACCAGGAAATCTTCCTTAGCTCACTCTCTATAGTTTGGTGTCTGGTAACATGAACTTCTCACAGATGACTAGTAAATGTAACCAAGCCATCTTCCCACACTGACGTTTCCCTAAGCCAAACATATTTTAACCTCACTCAGCCCCCTCCAACAAATAAGCTGTTTTGAAAATGATTTCCAGGGCGATGCCTGTTGCCATAGAGATGACATTAAATGAAAAGGACAAAAAATATAGAGGGTGATAAACTGCATGCTTGGATGACACACTTGACTTCCAAGCTTGTGTTCAAACGAGGAATACATGCCAAGATTTTTATGAAAGACAAAATTAAAATGTATCGCTATCAAGCTGTAACTGACAAGGTATTGTGTTGTGGGCTGTTAACATAATGCTCCATATATTTATTGTTTGTCATTTTTCTGGCCTTGACAAAGGTCTCTCAGAGTTGTAAATCATACTATTAAATCTGTCCCTGGAAATGGAGGCTGTTTTGGAGAAGAAAAAGAAAACATGCAACTGAATCACTACTTATGGGTTTCTTGTGCATGACAGGTGACCTTAACTATCACATAAGGGATGACACTCAGAGTTTGGCATGTTTACAAGTGTCAGATTCTTGGCTTGTGACCTAATTTTGGGGGGAAAAAAAACAACATTTTTTTTCCCTTGAAGAAGACTGTTTACCTCTGCAATTTACTGTACATTTCATATGGATTAATTTAAATGCTCATAGTTTAATTCACAGGTTTTACAATATTTATTTTCTCAAAACACATGCACCTATTCAGAAAACTATTTTTTTCTCCTTATTTCTCTTATGCAGTGGGTGAGGATGCTTAGTAACCAAAGCATTCAAAAAAATCTCTGTTATTTTTCTATATATTGAGATACAACATAGTATACATTTTGGCCTCTGCCTACCAAAAACAGAGTTAAAGAAACAGCTGATGAGGTGACCAAGTGCAATCTGAATATACACAAAACAAGAGAGACAGATTTATCTGAAAGCAGTAACTACGCCCAGGGAAGTTTAAATAGAATTGCACCTGAGGCTGCTGAGAGGCGGGAAAAAACCCTCTTAGTGTTGTCAAATCTTAAAGTTGCAAGAAAAATGAATGCATTTTTACTTAGAGTTACAATACACGGTAAACCTAGTAACTGAGAGAACAATGCGTAGATGGTCATTGTTAATATGTAGTAAACTTCCATTGACTTCAGTGGTGATTCAGACCCTGACAGCATAACTCTAAACTTTCTAAGATACACAGAAAAATGTCGGGCCTGATACAATAAACCATCTGTACACTGAATGTCGGTGAAGTAAATGGGATTTCTCTGCATAGCGGGCTTATAGAATTTGGCCCTACACCTGACTGAGTTCTGTAATAAGAACTGTTCTGTTCTTTATAATATGGAAACATAACACAGCACATCAAATTCTATTTGACCAGTGGGGAGCAAAGATCGATCCTGGGTATGGCTGGGGACCATTCAAGTCCCTGGCATAAGTAAAAGCACACAAAAGGCTGTTCCAATTTGCAACTAACTGCCTATTGCCCCAAGGAGTTGATCCAGCAGCCAGGGATAGTTAGAGCCCAGAGGTGCTCTAGCCATGCCTCCTACATCATGGGTGTGTATTGTACGCCTGCTACACCAGCTCTACACAACCCAAAGTTCTCACTAGAAAGCATCCTTCATCTGCAGTCTGGTTTCCAGAGCAGAGGGATGAGTTTTGGATAAAGTTCAGAAAATCTTCTGATGAACTTTGAGTACTTATCCACACAATCTGCCAATCCTTTCAAGTTTGTTCCTCAAACCAATCTCCATTCCTCATGTTGGACTACAATCAATTTCCCCTTGACCTCAAAATGGGAATGTACACAATGTTTAATATACTGTATCCCTCTCTCTGTCTCTCTGTTCATTTATCCATTATCATGCATCTGACTGTCTGGACCAGGTTGAAAACTCTGGTACAACAATGAACTCCAGGACTTTTAGAATAAAGGCCATCTAACTAGACAAATACTGGTCAACAAAAATAACCCATATCTCTATTTATTGTGAGGCCTAGTCTTACCAGGCCCCCTTCCAAGGATACCATATATTGCTCTACAATTCCTGAAGGCACCACAGATTTTCATTAATTCTTCAGCTACTCCATTCACTATACCTCTCTCTAATCACTCTTTTTACTCTTTCCCTGAGCTGCTGTCTGCCACTTAGCATTGCTCTAAAATTAATCAATCCACGATAACATTGTAGCCACTCACTAACTTTATAACTCTCTCTACTGTTAAATCTATTCACTGCTTTTTACCTGTTAAAATGTCCCCTTAACCCTCTTCACATGAGGTCAAAAATCTCATGAGAAGGGAAGGATGAGTGTTTCTCTCCACCCAACAGAGATTGTGGATAAATGAAATGGTAAAGATGGCTTTATGCTATTAAATGCAAGACTGGTGGTTAACAGAATGTAACTATCCATGATTTAATTGAGATGAGCCCCCAGATACTATATATATCCTGGGTAGATTATAATGCTAGACTGATTCTGGCATAGTTAGAGTAAGTAGCTGACTATTCGGTAAAGCAGGAGCCTTTTGCAGCACCACCTACTATTGTAGACTGCCCAGTAATAATCATAAAAGTATTCTGAACTATGCTTTATAAAACTCTATTGAATTGGCCAAGTTCAAACAAGAGATAAGCTGCTCATTGCAGCACAAACTTCAACCAACCAATGCATTCTGCTGCTTACTTTTAAAAGTATGTCCTTCAGGAGTACACATGAGGAAAAAAAGGTGTAGATTACTAAACTCAGGTTCATTTGTTGTCATATAAAATTAGATGTTCATATTTCATACATAATTCTCTTTACAGAAAACTATTTTCAGTAGTTTTCAATTGGTGTAATATGATCAGACGATCACCTGCATTTATTTTCCTTTCCCAGGCCATTTAAAAAGGGTTGTAAAAGATCTTTTTTTTACGTTAATCTTCAAAATTCTCCTGAGATATAATCCTGAAGTCATCTTAAGTGCAATTACTATTAAGTTTTCATTTTTAACACAAAAAGGAAATAAAAAGCCACCAATGTAAATCCCTCGCTGCCAATGTGTTCTATATAGATAACATTTTTCAGACTTGTTTCCTTGTTTAAATCATAATAGGCAGTTGATTTCAAACTTCTTGTAGGCTAATGTAAGAGACGTGAGCATGGCAAGATCTATTGTGTTTAATACCATGTTAAAGGCATTCTAACATGTCCCCTTTTTCTCTTTACCTCTGTTCTCCAAGGAAACTGTATTGTTTTCATGTACTATTACTGTATATATAACAATGTATCTAATACGAGTGTTATGCCAATCGTAACTCAGAAGGGATTCTTTAATACTATTATAATCTTACAAATATATAACACCTAATGTATCTAATAAGTTATTCTGTGCATTATTGTAACTATTGTAATTCTGTAAGGCCACAGTTGCTTTAAGGTTGAAACTATCATAAGCATCCAGCTGAAGGGTCTGTGTAATCTCAACATAGCAAATAATTAAAGACCTAGGCCAGTCAGACTTTCTAAATGGTTTCTTCATCTCCAGAAGAGAAGAGCTTCCACTCCAAAAATGTGTGGTGACATGAAGATGTGACAGATATGGATATTATTTTGTGCCTTGCTTATACTTAAAAATATGTGAATCTGAAAGATAAATTAGAAGCCGTTGGAACAGAAAAAGGTGAGTTGACCACTTAGTCTTAAAAAATGGTCATCAATGATATCTAGGAATGAATTTGAAATGATCACTACAGTTATAGAAGTTTGACATAGAAATGTCTTCTAGTCATCAAATTAACTCCTCTGCCAGTACAAGATTTTTTCACTACTCTTATGTAGACCTGTAATGCTTTCCAGGATTAATGCAAAGCAATGAGACTATTCATGTGAGTGAAACAAACAGTATTTGGTCTTAACTATGATATCGTCTATGGAGGAAATTTACTCTGTGCAAAGGTGCAGCACCAGCTCTATGTATTACTTAAGTCTCACTTAAATGCTCAGCTACTTGAATAATTACTGTAAATGAAATTAATGTAAGTCTAACAAGTCAAGATGACTAAAGTTGCATTTAAGCTTCCTTTGCTGTAGACCTAACAGAAGCCAATAATTCTGAAACAGCTTCTGAAATCTCACTTCTTTTGTAGTCTAATTGGTTACATCAGTAAATTGCTGGCTGAGTGCTTTAAAAGGATGCAGAACAGGAATACAACTACAGCTTTATGGGAAGTGAGGTGTGAGGCCATTAAATGTTTTCAGTGCATCTGAATGTTTTTAATCCTACTGACCAATTAACTAGAATGTATCTTGGTGCAAGTAAAAATAGCAGTCTTGTTGCTAACTATCACAAAATATGTGATCCACGCTATAAAAACCACGTACATTAATAGGTAATTAAGTTTATTTTAAAGTGATGAAATTAACAAACACTAGAATGTTACCTACAAAAATGTTTATTTGATGGTGATACTTGCATGTTTTTGTGAGCCACGGAAAAGGAAAGAGCAAGGAGGAATGAAACAGTGCTAAAGGCAAGGATCTGAACCATTATCCAAAAAGGTTGAGTTAATTTTAAATTTACACCCACCAACCCACACAGACAAAGACACACATACATTTTTACATTACTACACTTTTTGGGTTCTGCCATGACTGAAAGAATCCAAACACAGGGAAAACCCTGGCCAAACCCAACAAATGGAAATCTCGTGAGAAAGCTGGACTTTGCCAGACTTCCAGGCCAATTTTCATATAACAAAGGTTCTGTGCTTTGGACATTTATGTGAACCTAAGAGATTCTCAGTTAGTGTAAATTGCCATAGCTGCCATGACTTCAGAGCTGTGACAATTTACACCAGTTGAGGATCTCCCATCAAACTTCTAAAATGTTTGGAGCTTGCATGTCGCAAGTACAGAGTACGGTACTATCTATCTGAAGCATGGTCAGCAAATTCAGTTTGGTTTGAAGACCTGCTTTGTTGATCCCATTTAGTCTTGATGTTGGTTCTAGTTTCTAATTTGATTGTGAGAACATCATGCTAGCAACATTAGATCAGGGGTCTATTCCCAGCTCCGTGGCCTGTTGGGTGACCTTGGTCAAGTCACTGCCTCTCCATGCCTTAGTTTCCGCAACTGTAAAATAGAACAATGATACTTACCCCCCTTTATAAAATACTGAGCTCTACAGATGCAAGTGCTATATAAAATATAGATATAATAATAATTATTATAATCAAAATGAAAACAAACTCAGATACAACATGGTTTGCTAAAATAAGGTTAAAGCTATAGTAGCAGCTGAAATATGCACCACTTTTGAAGGGTCAGATCTGCCAAGACATGGAAGGACCAAATTTGAAGTCTATACGAAATCAACCTCCAACCATGTGTTTGCTCTCTAAGACTACTCCAATTCATGCAGTGTCAGTTGGCAAACAAAATCACTCCTGTTTTTGTTGTTGTTGCTGCTTTAAAGGGTTATTAACAAAGGGAACTGTTTTATGTGGCCATTTTACTGGCCAAGGAACAAATCAAGGGACTGCTTGAGAGATCTGAGCTGAAGTGATTTGGTCTCCATTCTTCATAGGTCTATGATAAACTGTTTTATTAATGTTCATTAAGTAGTTTACATAGTTAAATTACAGACGGGTCGCTGTCAACCCTGGTAGAGAGGCTCTACTTGCAAAATTTGGATTTGAACTTCTTCAAAGTTCAGGGAAGAGAAGAAGACAGTGTATCTGTTGCTCTGGTTCAGGGTCACGTCTATTTAAAAATCCAAATAAATATTTACTGTTTTGTAAACACCTGTAATATTTCTTGCGATTTATTAGCCTAAACTGGAAGATACTTACATGTGTTCTTAATTGAGTATGAGTCTATTATTAGGGTATGTATTAATAAATATTATCATCATTAACAACATTTGTTTGAGTTTACATATGAACAGATATGTTTGACCTTTTGGACGCAGATGCTCCCATATTAAAATCCCTCTGAAATTTCTAGGAAAAATAATAATATAAACCTTCATCTTATTTAATTTCCATACATGTTCTCCGGGCATTTGGTTTAGCTTCCAAATACTTGACCAAAACCACTGTAAGTATTGGAACATATTCAGCAAAGCCAAGGTCTAGAGAAGTCAAAGAGACATTAAAACTAGAGGAAAGCAAGTCTCAGACTCTGATAGCATCTCTTCTGAGGACGAATATTCTCCCTCAGATTTTGGAGTAAACAGAGCAACATTGCACCATTTCCTCATCTCTCTGTCCTACAGAGTTAATCAGGTCAACGAGTGACTTTTCATTGTGATGGTGCCCACAAATTTCAATCTAAATATCAGCTTGACATCTGTGTAAATTGCTCTACTTTTTAGAGGGGGAAGAGTAAATTTTGGCGAGGGGGTTCAAGAATTAGTACTTGCATCTGGACCCAAATTTTGCAAATGGATCCCATCTCTATACTGGGATAAACCAATATCCAAGCTGTAGGAATATCTGAATTTTGGAAAGTTTGAAATTTGTCTCCGGATCAAAAGTCTGCAGCTTGGGCCCATATCTAGAAAAAAGGGAACTCCTCTTAATCTGCTCCTCTGCCATACTGATCTTTGGGAATTTGGAAGCTGCTGATGCAAAGAAGAGAATTTTGCTAGCTGCAAAATCTCTAAATATTTTCAAATGGCTATTTTAATTTTAAATTACATATTAGATATGTTCTCAATACCATTTACAGTTTTTATATCTTTTTCAGGATATATATGACACACGTGGTTTATTTAAATGTATTATTTTAGTTTTATATAGAATATGGTTATAGCATAAAGATTATAATATCATTTGGCAATGTTAAATTACAGGGCTCAAATACGACACGATTTACTATGCATTACAAATTTCAGCTACATAGACATCTATTGAACAAATACTATATAGTACAACAACATACATATATATAGCATATATATGCTGGATATATCATGGTAGACTGGTAATTGTGCATATTAGGTCCAAAAGTAATTATCGTGAAACCTACACTCTCATTTTGGAGACTGAAATAATCAGGTATGTGCTGTGTAATTACATGGTGATTCAACATGTAAATATCATGTTACCATCAAGCACTTACAGTATCATGTAAATAAAGAGAACTTGTCTGATTATTTGTGCTCCGACTTGAAAAAATACTGACATTCAAAAGTTTTGAATTATTTTCTAAATGATTTTTACAAACAAAGCATGAGCAAATGCAAGAACAAAAGCAGCAAAAAATATATGACCATCCTAAACTAATATAATCCACTAAAGAGGACACTGACACACAAATTTTATGGATATCACAAAGTCCTTAGACCAAAAAAAACAAAACAGTTACATCATCACAGGCAAATTAGAGAAAACCCCACAAAAATGGCAGTTCACTACTTTTTAATACAATCCACAAGACAATGTTTTGTGCTCCATCTGCTGACTCGACATTATTCATTCCTAGTAATATATTCCAAGAGCTACTGTGACAGCAGAATCTGTGCTGCCAATAATACCCAAACAAAGAAGCCAGTGACACAAAGGGGTCTTCAACCTGCTTCAGTCAGTCAACTGAGCATACCCTCAGCAGGTGGAATGCTAAGCAGTAGCAGCTGGCCATAACTGCCTTCTTTCCACCTGCTGCCCCACAATGGGCACAGAAGACATGCCAGAGTTGAGGAGGAACTCAGAGAAGCCTTTAGGCTGCCCCACAGTTGGGAGGAAAGGAGAGATGGGTTACAGCAAGCTTTTCCCCTCTACTTCCCTCTCCGCAGCTGCACTGAATTGAACCCAATCACACTACAATTTTAACATCAGGTTTCAAACATCATGGTCTGGGATCATTGGGCAGATCGCAATTCTGTTCTTCATAAGGATTGTAAAAATAGCAGTCCGTAGAAAAGGATAAAATAGGTAATTTTTTAAAAAAATGTACGCATTAAGTAGCTGTCCTAATTGCCATCTTTCTAACTCTGACCTCCAACAAAATTAGTCTAGCCTTTTGTCCCTGGGGCTACTTTTCCTCCCAGGTCCTTGTTACAGGAATACTACATCTCTGATACTGAAAACATTTAAACATGTGACTAAACTTTATGTATGTGAGCAGTCCCATGCAGTTCAATAGAGCTACTCACATGTGTGAAGTTTTACTCAAGTGCATAAATGTTTGCAGAATTGGAGCCTAAATGTTGGCAATATGATTAACTTTTATACAGGCAAGGAGCAAATAATTGCTATGAATTTACATATTATTAGTATTATGATGGCAGAGATAATTGCTTTATTCAATTCTCAGGACCCACATGTATTACAGAAGTTTAAGAATCAACCATGCCTGAAAACTTGGAGGCTATAATACAAAGAATAACAGATTCTTAGTTATAGGCGTATAGGCAGTATGCCATATTTTCCCAAATTATTCACCATGCAGGACAACTGAGTTTGGAAATGAATGATTGCTTCCTGTATTTGTGGAAATGGACTGAATTAGAGTAGCAATTTATATTACATCTTCAGGAATGTCAGTCACTACTCACTCCTCTCAGCCAAATGCTAGACAAGCCATTATGAAGGACTCCACTCCCATCTGCAAATCAGAGGTAGAGAGTATCAAAGCATAACAACAGAAGAGGAAAACCCGATGACATTCTGTAGCATTCTCTCCTCATCTTAACTTGCTGCATTAGAACCTTTACTTACTCCTACTGACAACTGTGAGAACAGGAGGTTAGCGTATGCATGTGCACATGTATAGGGAGGTCAGGGAATAGGGAAGGGGCCTAGAAATCAAGGTGGTGGTATAAAATATAATAATATAAAAAGTTCACCATCATAATGTACCCAGGGCTCTGCATGTGTTTTCGTTGTGTTGTTGCTGTTACATAAAAATTCTGCAAATAGCAGAATGGAACCAACTAGCATTAAAACATGAATGGAGGGATTATAGGCAGAAGCCTACATAACACTGGTTACTCCAAAGCTATGTATGGTGACCAGTTATACACGGGTGCACATTTGCAAACGGAGAAGAGAATTCATTTCTCTGTTTCTTATTATGCATATGTTCAATTCCCAGTTCTGTAGGTCTCCATGATGCTACTGTAAAACAAATATTAACAGCAGGAGCCACTTGGGAGTTTAATTTCCATATTTATTCCAAGATAAATTTATTTTTCCTTATATACCAAAACCAGTTAAACGGAAAATCTATTTTGGTGAAGAATTATTTTAAGATTTTAAGGGAATTTCGTTTTTGTGAACAGGACAGGATTTTGAAAAAGGGGCATGACATCTAGTAATTAGGCAAGCACAGTTACTATATGCCAGGCCACAACAGTGCAAGCTTTCTCCATTTTGCCCTGATAACATGCCTCAGTGGTGATCTAGAAGGACCAGTCTTCATGGCCATTCAAATCTCAGCCTTCTATGCCAACAAAGGTATTTATTGCTTAGTGCCCATTATGGCAGTGGTTTCTGTCTACTAGGAATTGGAAGGAGATTGAAAATTCACTTTGCGCAGGCTGACATACAAAGGTTGGACAGAAACAGATTTCAGTTACCACAGACATAGGCCTGTGAAATAGATGTGAAAGGATCTATCTCACTATCTCCCAGTCAAGATAGGTTTTGACATGTCAATTTTCAGCAGATGTAATGTCCATATTTCTTTCTTCCCTCGGTATACTGAGTTTGTATTAGTCCACTCTGTTCTGTTGGGAGTTACCAAATTTCATTTGATTGGTAGATGCCCAGAGTTGCATCATTCTCAACATTAGCTCTAGGGTTCACATTAAACTCCTCCAAGAAAAAAGGATTATGATGACAAATAAATATAGGTACTATTCATAGCTTCTAGATCTATTAAACAGTACATCAAATCTTCTCAGATGATGAAAGAGCAAATATACTTCTCTTTTTTAGAATGAATTGTAATACTCACAGCAATATTTTAAGATAATTAAAATTCAATGAAACATTTAACAAATATTACACCAAGTGTTTAAAATGAAGGTATGAACTGAAATTACTAACTCTGTATGCACTGTTTACGTGCAAAACGACATCCATGGATTAAGCTATACGTTTTCTACAGTCAGTAAGAAGGAAATAAAGTCTCTTTTCTTTAAAAAAAGGAAAGGGGAAGGTTAAGGTATTTGAGGTGATTTACTGGACCACCATAGGTTTCTGAATTGAAGTGATCTTTGGCCACCAAGTCCACTAATGAGTAATGTCAGAGCCTGTTGGAGACTGGAACATACAGGCCTACACTCTGTCTCGTATCAAATGCAGAAAAGCGGTCCCCTGTAAATTTTATGACTGCAGTGTCAAAAGTCTTCCATCCAAATAGCAGTAAATATTCTAATGAAGTCTGGAAGCAAAGCTATTTGTAATTGCTCGGGGCTGAGAATTAAGATAGCCTGTTTCTAGTTAGTCAGTCATTAGAAAGATCTAACATCCATGGTAAATGGTTTCCTGTTCTGAGTACTTAAATCTAGTTTTAGTAAACACAACTTCCTGAACATTTATTTAGTTTCAACGATATACCAACTGGTCAGTTGTTGTTTTTTTTTATGGTGGCCACTGACTCTTCTCAGAGCATCACCTGAATACAGTTATTTCAAACATATTTCTTTAGTAAACCAAGGGGCCCAATCTGGTAACCACCTACACGTGTGTATTTGCAGGATTGGGCCCCAAATGCATAACACCAAAATACAGCATAGTAAAAGTAAAAGTATAATCAACATATTGTGGGTATCCAATTGTGAAACATCCTCCATCACTTACTCAGAGTGTTTAAGAAGGATGCGGCAAGGATAGCCATTATAACCTTTTACCTCTCAGGATCAGTTTCATTTGTCATTCTTAAATCATGGTACTAAATCAAAATTATAGCTGTGAAGAAACTCATTGATACTGGTTTGAAGGGATTTGTGCAAATATTTTGTTCAATTTGAAATCTTCTTGGATCTCAACCTATGAGTTTCACTTTGAGTTTCAGCTTCAGGTGTTGACATAATTGAAAACAAACAGCAGACAGAATCTCTGAGTTTTATCTGGTTTCAGCATGAAATCAGTCATACCCAAGTCTCACCATACTGTGTCCTGGTACTCCTGAAAGTTTAACTGTATTGCAAACTTTTTAGGCAAACCTGGCTGAGTTTTGATTTTGTACTGAAATATGGTGAGTTTAGAGTATCCATAGCATTAAAAATATAATGTCCCCTAGAGGAAGATGTTTCTGGTTCTACACAGAGAAAGATATACACTTTAATTGACCAAACATTGGACAAAGATTTTAATTAATCAAAATGTAAATTAAAATGTGTTACTTGGATCAGTCCTTGTTAAAAATAACATAAGTTTGCTTTTAGGGACACAGAGCAACCGTGGAATTAAGTGAACATTGAATGTACAATGTATATCAGCAAGGTTTTCAAAAGCGATTGGTGATTTTGGCTGCCCACTCAGAAAAAGCTTAATGGGTCCTGATTTTCAGAAAATGCTGCACCTGAACCTCTTAAAATCAGGCACCTTAAAATTGTCTCAATTTGAACAGACAAAAATAGAGGCACAAAAAATCTCCAGTCACTGCTGAAAATCTTGTCCATCATTTTACTTTTAAAGCATTTGGTGATCACTGGGGAAGAAAGACGCTATTATAAATAAGAGATCATTAATCAGAGAAATAACTTTTCAAGGAATTTCATATGCAAATGGTCTTGTTTAAGAGTGAAATTCTCCCCTGGCTTAGAAGGAAGTTAGCAGTAAAAATACATAAGATTCCTAGCAATGCTAGGTTTGAAAATTACGCTCAGCCTAACTTTGGTCCCTGTGACAAAATCCAGTCAAAATTTTCTTATTTCCAAAATTTCCCCCTAATTTTCCTATAATGTTTTTAACTGGGATTTTCTTTGAATTGCTTAGACTCCTTGGAAAACACCACCTTAATCTCACATGATATTCAAGATAAGAAATGTTAAAGCATTCTTTTTACACATTTACTTCCTTATCAAGAAATCATTTACAAATCTTTTAATTAAGCGTCAGTAAGCTATTTGATAAAAAAAAACCCAGAACACCTTAAGTGAGAAACCGTTGAGCTTATTTTTTCTATTTTTGACATCAGCTGTCCCAACTTTTCCCCAAATAAATTGTAATGAGAGGTTTCTTCATGCATTTCAGGTCAACAAATCTGAATTTGTTATATTCCCGATGTGCTCTGAATAGTTCAGTGGGCCATGTTCTCAGTCTTAGATTTCACATTACTGCACATAGCACTCATAATTTAGAAAGAAAGAAAAGATCAGAAATACAATAACAGTCCTCACTATTTATATTTCTACACTTTCTCAAATAAAGATTTTTCATTTAAATGTGTATTTGATGGAATAAATGTCCCATTTTTATGTTCTTTGACAAAAGCTATGAATTATTAATTTGTCATTGTATTCACTGAACAACTGTAATTGCAATTAAATGTCTGAAGTTAGTGAAAAGAATTAAGGAAAAAGATTTCTTTATAAAAATTCATGAAAACATTTCCATAAATTCTTTTGAAATAATTATAGAGCCTCATAATTCTTTATGAAATTGCACCTCAATATTCAATGCACCCAAAATTATTATTTTAAAATAATTCATTTTAGCATGAAAAATAAAGACTTTTAGTTGCTATTCAACCTGCTTTAAAATTAAAGCCCTGATTCAGCAAAGTAATTCAGCATGCTACTAACTAAGCATGAGTAGTTTGTTGAAGTCACTTGCACTCTAATGGCAACTTCATATGACCTTGTATCAACAAATTGGCACATCTGACTGTCACACATTCCAAGTATTTGGAAAGTTAATCTGGTTTTATGTTGCTGAGGTTGCCGGTAACGTTATCTATTGGCAACAGACTTGAAAGCCTTATATCCCTATATATACACATATATGACAGCGTGTCCAGCAGTTCATTCTTGACTGCCTTCTAGGTTTGGGGTTCAAACAGTTGGTACCAATCTCTCTCGGAAATAAACATAACAAAAGTTCTTAGACTACAGTCATGAAACAAACACTGTCTTAATGCAGGTCTACAGTTAATTTCCTATATTGCACTAACAGAGAAGCTGAGGATAGTGGCCAAAGGCAGGCATTGGAAAACATTTTAAGGGAGGAGCAGAGCATTTTCCCTTTTTAGGTAGGGGATGGATATGGGCAGTCAAATGTACCTTAGTGATATTCAGAAACATTTGGTTACCTTGAACAAATGGACAGGTTATTTTATTGTTTACCCATGACTAGTTTCTAGCCTGTAAACACCTGTAGAGTTATCACATCCCCTCTTTCCCATTGTGTAGCCAGGCTACCTACCTATGTACAAGACCTTAAATTTTGTTTCTCTTCTCTGAATTTTCTCCAGTTTGTCTATATCTTTCAAATACGAGATATACATAACAGAATGCAACACTTGAAACATTGTTTCATTAGAGCCCAATACAGAGGTTAACCATCTCCCTGCTCTGTGTCCTGATGGCTCTGAATATGCAGCCCAAAATCACATCAACTTGTTTTGTTGCTTTATCACTCTGCAATTTCATATTTAGTTATCTGGATACTATTACTCTCTTTTGGTATCACAACCTCTCCACTTCCTCCCTCTGAGCTTTGCTTTATTGTATGATTGTACCTATATATCAGTTGAAATATTTTTAGTTAAAAGATATGCAGTATTAGGGTTACGATTTCAAAACTGGCTAGAAATGTTGGGTGTCGTGGTTTCGGGGTACCCATCCTGAGACACTTTAAGGGGGCAGGTACTCAGCATTTTATATAAAATCAGACTATTCAGTGGGGTATATATACAGTCTGTGGATTAGTATGTATTAAATCATGTTTGCTTCCTCTGTTTGTGTTTGAAATCTAATAAAGAATTCATTTTATAAAATGGGGAAGTAGATTCAAAGCTATCTCCAGAAAACCCAGGAATTTCTCATTCTGGCACCAACAGAACATATCACAAGTATCTAGCACATGAACAGTTGACTACTTATTCTTAGTCCTCCATTTTTAGACTTCTCTACCCCATTCTGGCTTAACATTATTATAAGAGGAGTGACGACAGTTGGGATACTGCAGCGAGAGAGCAGTAGCGAGTTCTTTGGGGTGGGGGGGGTTGGATATTAAATATATATGTGCTAGTATTTAAATCTGAGAAAGGATCATTTGGGGTAGAGAACATCTTGCAAATTAAACAATGCTTTCCTAATTAAGCAAATGTTTGCAATTCTTGGGTGAATGATCTTTGCTGGAGCTATGAAAAGATATATAAACCATAACAGAAATTAACATTTGTAAGCTGGGCTCTGACCCTGGAACTGATTGTACGTAGGTTCAGCCCTGCATCCTCAGACACTCACTTGAAAACTGGCCTTCAATTTGGACACAGGTTTTATGTGAATACATCTTTTGTCATTCACTGAATACACAAAGTTTCATGGGCCTCTGTTTATAGTTAACATACCTACTGTGGATAAATTCAGTCAGATCAGATGCGTCTACAAGTGAGATACAACGTCTTCCATCAACATCGTCATCTCTACAGTCACAATGAGTGAGCACACTAACTCAGTACCAGATGACTATTAGTCACAGGAGTAGACAGCAATACAAGGGTAAACAATGCCTTCATTTTAGTTTATGATTCTGCGGTTTATGTTCCAGGAGTTTTCAATTTTTGTCTCATGTAGTCACATCAACTCACAGAACCAAATAGGGAGATATATTTTCATATAAAAACACTGCCTCATGGCCTTTACAGTTATTTCAGGATGAGTAATATTCAAGAATATGATTAAGTAACTGCTTACTTACTTAAGTAACTGCTTACTTACTCACAGGGAACATATATGTGAATTTCCTAATGAATACAGTTACTCCTAGGTCAATGAGACATCTTTATTTAAGGTCTCTTCCTCACTCTTACCCTAAAGTCATCATAAATCTCCCTAACATATATGACAATCACTTGTTGGTACATGAATCAAGGGACATGACATCAGCCAAATATTAAATTACTACCCATAAAAGCTATGCTTAATTGCTAATTCTGTTTTTTTAAATCTTTCCATTCTTTTTCAGACTATCATTTTCCTTAAGTGCTCTCCAATTATATGGGAAAGAAAATAAAGACAGAATTTCCAGAGTATTATTTGTAATCGTGCCTATAGTTTTTTATATTATTTGTATCCCAGTATACTACTCTAGACTTTAATTTGTCCTTTGAGTCTCTGCATTTAAGAAACTAATTGGTTGCATGTTTCCAGGGTATACTGAAAATGAACTCTGACGGGAACCAAATCAGAATCTCTTTGAGAGGCACGGGCTTGGGGGGAAGGTGTACAATTAAAACTACACCCTATTATATTTTTGAAACTATTTTTCTACTCTAATTCTGGGATAGCCAAAATCTTGTTAACAGCAGGTTTTTGTTAATGTTCAGCTGAAGATAGCACAAATCTCTCTATACACATCATCCCCCTACCCATAAGGTCATAGTGTGAGGGAAAGCTTTGGCTAGACTGGCACTGAACAGACACGCCTGAGGAAGGCACCTCTTTCCCCCTTGACTACTCCATCCTCCACATGGAGCTGTGGTGCGCTGGGGGCGATGGCAGAGGCTCAGCCTTTGCTCCCATTATGGTATTTGAAAAGTACAAAAGTACCTCATTGGTCTTAGAGTGCTGGGAGGGGCACAACAAGCTCTATGCAGGCAGGGAAGACCTATCGGGTAGGCAGAATGGCTTAGTGGATAGAGCACTGGATTGGGACTCAGGTGCCATGGGTTCTATTTCCAGCATTGCCACTACCCTGCTGGGTGACCTTGGGCAAGTCACTTCAGTTCTTTGTGCCTCTGTTTCTCCATCTGTACAATGGGGATAAATGATGCTTATCTTCTTTGCGAAGCACTCTGCAATCTGCTGATGAAAAGCACTGTATAAGAGCTAGCTGTTATTATTGTCTAGCAACCCTTCCTAGTGTGGTTTAGGCTGGGTTGTTGAAAGTTCAGTGCTGAGTGTCTCAATGTGATTTGGAGTTTCATGACCATATCATGATCATGGGAAGGAAGTTGGCCACTACAAATCAGTGAGGACTGTATGAGGTTTTCATGGCATTGGGAAGCTTGACTGAAGAATCTTGTATGTTTATCTTGTTGCAGCATGGAATGGTGGTGGTAACAATGGTCCAATTTTCAGGATCCCAACTCAGAGCACAGGGCCTGGAAGCACTGGTTAAGACCACAGTCTTAAAATGTCCAAGTTGGCTTCAAAAACAAAAAACAACCAGGCTACCACAAAGGCTGAACATCTCTCAGCATGAAAGCTCATTGCCGGATCCAAGTTCAGACTTAATATAAATGAATGTAATACCATTTAGCTTGTTTATATAGGCCAGAAATCTGTGCAAGCAGTCATGGTATTTTCCAGGGTCACCTATAAGACTGATGCCTCCACCTTATTTCACTAAATAGAACCAAATACCTCTTGATATGAGGCCAACTTCTTTTCTAGAAAAAAGAATTTCTGCTAAGAAACTAATGGTTTCACAATATTGTTTTGACTATTCACATACACTTAACACATTCTTAAATAAAATATAATAATCCACAAGAAAGGTTATGTTGTATTTAAACATGTCAGCAACTGGCACCATTGCCTACTGTTATAATTCAAGGACAATCAATGCTATGCTATTGTCATTAATATAAATTAATCAATAGGCAGAAACTTTAATATAAGCCTAATTATGAGTGTCTCTTCGCATGAAACTAAAGATATTGAAAATGTTGACACTGGGGAAGTGTCCTTGGACCAAAACTCATGCATAAGTCAATAATCTATTATGATTTTCATTTTGCAGAAGAAGTGCTATTATTTCAAAAGGTCTCCAAAAATCAATTTAGCATTTGGTATATCTGTGTAATCATGACATCCTAATTAAAATATCCAATCTGAACAGTACACAAGATGATGTTTAATCTCTAATCAATGAGTACTGAGTGCAGAAATTATAGATGCATTAACTTTTTTTAAATGCACTTTACTACTTTTTCATAGATTTCATATTCTCTTATACTCCTAGTAGCCTTTTTTGTACCCCCTGAAAAAGTGCACATAAAATAATTCTTCATTATAAAAGAAAACAGATAATTTCGAACATCAGAACATGAGAGAAAAATGCCTTGGTTTGGTTCTTTTAATTGGTACTGTATTTATATTTGTTATCATTACAGGTAATACTTACTTGGTATACTCTGAGTTTAGATAGACCCAGCCAAAAGATTTTATTGTGAACTCTTTGTAAGATTAGGATGCATGTAGTGAAGAAATTCTTTCACTAACACCTCAGTTACCTAACATGAGGGATCCTATATTTTTAAAGGCACCCTTAACCTTATATTGCCTCATACCTCCCATCACTTTTTCATTTTCCAGCTACTCTGTTATCTGCATTATTGATTTTGTGGATACAGTCACCGAATAACAAGAAAAAGAGCAGAATTCCATTTTGCTTGCAGAGTAAAATACCCCACGTACCACCCAGTACATTTCCTTTTGAGAGCTCATCAGTGTGGAGGATAGATGCTCCATTATCTGTGTGTCAGATGATTATCTAAGAACTTAATTTAATCTCCATTACACCCCCCTTCATATTTCAATTAAATATGCTATCAGAATGTTAACATCTTTGAACCTGATATTTCTTCAGTTAATTTCCCACTAAGAGGTGCTAGAGAGTAACAGATGTTATAATTATGCAATTATTAAGCATATTTAACAGTCATTCTCTCAAGGGTTTGTGGTGGGACTGGGAACATTGGAAAATTAATCTAGTGGCAGTACGCTTCTGTTGTGATCTATACCACTACAATCCGCTATAGTCCTCCTTATATGTGACACAAGCATTTTTGTACTGGTGTAAAGGAGGTTAACATATTAGCAGATTATGCTTCAACCTAGATTTCCTATGCTAAAGTGATCTAAGGATTTATAAGTGCATGGCCACATTGTGCTTATTCTATGGCATGACAGATCATTCTAAAGCTCTTTTGACCAAGGTGTCAGGAATTATAATAATAAAATATTATCGACTTTTGATCACCACAGTCAAATGCTTCCTTAAGACCTGCAGATGATGAGCTTCTCATTTTCAGCTGGACTTAAGTGTATGCAGCACCTCCATGGATCCACAATTAAGTCCTAAGATATCACACCAGGCAGCTCTTCCACTGAATTGTACTATGTGTGTGTTATTCTTCTCCCAGTTGCAAGGAATCATTCCATTTCCAACTTACAACAATCACAATTTAACATGAGATTTAAAAAAATCTCTCACTGCTGCTGGTACACTGGTAAAATGGCAGCGTGGTCAATCAGCACAACACATAGCTCAAGATTCCTTTCCTTATAAGAACATAAGGATGGCCATACTGGGTCAGACCAAAGGTCCATCTAGCCCAGTATCCTGTCTTCCAACAGTGGCCAATACCAGGTGCCCCAGAGGGAATGAACAGAGCATGTATTCATCAAGTGATCCATCCCCAGTCGCCCATTCCCAGCTTCTAGCAAATAGAAGCTAGGGACACCATCCCTGTCCTGGCTAATAGTCATTGATGGACCTATCCCCCATGAATTTATCTAGTTCTTTTTTGAACTATGTATCACAATTGTAAACTAAAATATGTACCAATAAGCCACATCTAAATATACCAAGAACTTTAAAACCATACAGATTTTCTAACTGCTTTTAGTGATTCAAATTTAAATTAATTGTATGTTCAGATTTTACGCTTTTTATTAATGGCAATCTGGACATGCAATTGCCTCTTCTCAACTTCCCCCTCCCTCCATGCTGTTCTGTCCACCCGTCTGTTAATTTTATGTTCCTGGATTTTATATCTGCTGTTTGCTCATGATTTTGATCTCTACCTCTTCCCCATGCCCTTTAGGACCCCTTGCACAATCTATTCCCTGGCAGATTTTCTGTATCCTGTAGTCCCAAATAGTAAGATTTCCCTGTGCCTCGTATTAAGCACATTTGAAAGCATGACAGGTAACTGTGTTACATCATGACCTGGTGTTACCTACACTAGTCTCATTAGGGGCCTGACTCCAAAGCCCACTGAGGTCAATGAGCTCAATGGGCTTTAGATGAGGGTCTCAAGAGAATTTATCTTCTGTAACTGAAAGTGCTGAAAAATTCTTATGGGTGGACTTCAAAAAGTACGTCACTTTTTATTATAAAAACAAATTTTAAAAAATTTCATTGGAAGAGGCTTTATATATAATGTAAAATAAAATAGATAAGCTGTATGGGTTGCAGTAAGTGCATGGAAGTTACCCATATTCTTTAGAATAGCAAAAACAGGAATACGAGCTGCCTTTAAACACATGGGCCTCCTTAGTGCTCCTGGCAGGTCTTAAATGGCCTAGCTGGACATTTTACTGTAAATCAGATTGTAAGCTCTCTGGGTCCAGGACTATCTTTGTTTGTACAATGCCTAGAACAATGGTGGCCTGGTTCAATACAAATAATGAACAATAATAATATGTTAAGTTTTCAGCCATGTCTTTGTGGTCACTATGATTATACCCAAAGCTGGAAATCTGAACTCCTGAATTCTATTCATAACTCTGCTACTGTCTTACTAAGTAATGCTAGGCAAGCTACTATAGCCTAAACTTTCAAAAATGGCATTCCTTGGGACATACATAATCACTGAATGTAAAAAATAAATAATTAAATGGACATACCTACCGTCCCACTGTACCTCACAGAGGTTGAGAGAGATTTGTTAATGTTTATAAACCACTTAGAGCTCTTTGGGAGAAAGGTGCCATGCATATGCAAAGTATTAGTATATTTTAGTCCCCTGACACAAAGGGGATACAAAAATATCCCTTTCATAATAAATAAATAAAAATAATAAATAATAATAATGCAACTGATTTAAATTCAAATAAAGCATTGATCTGTGTATTTAATCTTTTGCTTCAAACACAAGCCAGATCCTGACCTTTGCAGCAAAAAGTGGTTGGAAATCTTAAACAGGCAGCTGGGGATTTTTGAGTAATGGGAAAATCCTTTGTGGTACAGAGTGGAAATAGGGGGTGTGATGGGGAAATGAGAACCCAGATTAATCCTAGGATCAGGGATGCAGAAAGGTACCATAAACCCACCCTGCCCCCACCTCCTAGCTGTGTTGATTGACCCCATAATCTGGGGGACTAAAAATGTTGTGAATAAATTGCCTTACTCTTCTTTTCCAGCATATTGGTTAACTTCTGTATGCAAGAGGGTTTTATGTATCAGAAATGACTATTTTTACACACTCTCCCCTTGGGGTGCAGTACAGTATAATCTATACTTATGTGCTTTTTCATGTACTGTGCTTGTAGCCAAAATGCGAGACCAGCTATGAGAAAATTAAATAGAACAAGAGCTGCCATGTGCTCCACAATTAAAGGAAACACTAAGTAGCAGCAATGGGAATTAAACAGGACAGTGTGTGATGCCAAATACCAAACGTGCAACCAAAATATCTGCCAAGCCTCCCTTATTTGTTACGATTTTTCCATATTTAGGTTAATGCATATAATTATGTATCCTGCAGTGGTAACAGGACTATGCTCAAGACCTTTCACAGCATATGTTGTTGGCACAAATATCCTCTTTGGGGGGGCGGGGAAACTTGGCCAAGATTACATTTGTTGATTTTATATTGGCATCCTGACTGTGCCTAACAGCTGGCCCTAAATGTAATGAAACCACGTTGCATTTATTCAATTAAACAACTATGCAGATTCTTCAAGCATATATGTGCATGGATCTCCTATCTCTCTGTATATTCTTTAACCAGCTTTATGACTGGATGACCCCCTGTCTATTAGTTTTGCTTTTTCTTGACATTTGCAATGGGAGTGTGAGCCAAAATTACTTTGATTTTTTTGTTTTGGTTTTAGTTTTATTGCTATCCCAATTCATTTAAACTGTATAGACAGAAATCCAGTTTGAAACACCACTGAATGTATGCTGATACACTTTTGACGGTGCTTTAATGCCTGAACTTCCTAGGTGACATTAACCCACGCTGTCCTCCTTTCTCTACTTGATATTTTTTCCACCAAGGTATTCGAAAGTACTTTAAAAAAAAAGGGTTTGAATACTTATTTAAGGATATTCCAATGAGCTATTTGCTGTAGAAAACTAGTCACTCTCAAACATCCTACTCCCTGAATGATTCTGAAGTTAGCACCTCTGAAACATTTTCCCCTATAGACGTAGCATGAGGCTTGATTCTGATCTCACTCCTTTGGTGCATGAGCCATAATTCTCCGATGTGACAGGGCAGCCTACAGCCAGATTATCCAACCATACTAGGACCTCTCCAGTGGCATAAGGATCCTCGGGTGGTGCAGAGCTGATGTAATGAGCCCAGTGATCTCTGGATGCCATAACAGTCCCTTTAGGCTACCGGTAGCCCACGCAAATTAGAACAACTTTCAGGCTACTCTAAATAACACAGGGGACCAGTGTAATATTTTTATTGGCATTTGCATCTTGTAAGACAAAGTTTGGACAGAATACAAAAAGAATTTTGAGACGATTATAGCTACATTAGCATTTTTATTCAGGACCTGAGCCATAACATTTTGAGCTTCTAAAGGACTCAAGAATATATGATAAGTTATCTGAGCCAAATACATAGGGTGAAATCCTGGCCCCGCTGGGAGTTTTGCCATTGACTTCAGTAGGGCCAGCATTTCACCCAATAAAACCTAACATTGATTTATTTGTTCTCTCTCTCATAGTTTAGTGGCGAAAGCCCAGAAACATATGGAAAAATCTATCAGCAAGACTTTATTGTACAAATTAGCTAGTCCTGGGGTCAGATCGTCAAGCTATTAAGCCATTTGAGCTATAGAAATGGAGTTACTACTAGACTTGTGGGAATAATTAGCAAAAAAATAATGTATTAAAAGAATTCGGCCCTAAGTTTCTTTATCAATTGCCTGTGAAAAAATTTGATTTTGTCAAATATATCTATTATTCAGAACTGATCATGAGGGCCTAGATTGCAAGATCGACTATTGGAGCATGCAGGAAGTGTAGGATGTTCCTCCATGTCAGGATGCAAAAGTCTTAGAACATGGGACTTCTTAGGAGCTGAAGAAAGTGTTGTATGCCCCATTTTAAATCCAGGAATCTCCCTTTTCAGATGGTACAAAGCTCTATTTATCGATCAAGTCCACATTTCCATAGCATCTGTGTGCTTAGCACAAGATTTCAGATGCTTTGCTTGGAGGGCAGGGAGATAAGTGACCTCCCAGTATTAGGGTAAAGTAGAGGAGTGAGAGGTATATACTGAAGTCTGCTAATGGGATGGAGGGGGGAGTATCTAGTCTGTATGTCCTCTTTCATCACCTGTGGAGATATTCATACATTTTAAGATAAGAAGAGAGTATGATGATTGTTTAAATCTGACCTCCTCCATAACAGATCCCAAAGAACCTCACACAGTAATTTATTCATCAGGCCCATAATTCTGTTTGAACTGTAGCACATCTCTGAGAAAGATACCCAGTCTTCATATCTATAGCCATGTGAACATTTATCATGTGCCTCTGAGTATTGCCACCCGTGCCCACTAATTCATCTCCTCTGGAACTATTCTAACATTCCAAAACACTGAACAACTTGAAATATCAAACCAATATCAACTTGAATAGAAACAGGCAGAGAAAAAGTTGTCATAGAAACTGTGACTGGAGTCCCAGGGGAGTCAACTGAGGTCACTCAATTAGGGTGACCTGCAAAGAATGGGACAGACAATCCCCAAAGCTCGTGGATAGTCCAATACTTAGATTTATCAAACCAGCACAAAACAGCTTCTATAATACCTCACTGGTTACCCATAAGCCAACAACACAGTTCCCTTAGAGTAACCCAGCCTCAGGCCTCCACCTAGACACCCAAGTCAAATAGGATGAGGACTACTGAAAATCTTATTCATCATATAAAAAAGTTCTACCAATCCCAAATGATCGGATACACTACCTCCCAGGTTAATGAATATTCCAGATCTTACCCAAATACACGCTTACAGACAATTCTTATTAACTAAACTAAAATTTATTTTAAAAGAACAGAGAATTGGTTAAAAGATCGATATACATACAGATATGAGTACAATCTTGAGATTCAGATTCATAGCAGAGAGGGTGAACTTTGTAGATGCAAACAAACAGTTAATAGGTTATACTCCAATGTTTATATTCAGGACAGTCCAGTCAGGACTGGGATCTCAGCCTTATGGCTTAGGCTTCCCCTGCATGAAGCCTCAAGCAGATCTGAGATGACAGGATCAGGCCCCAAGCCATTTTTATACAGTTTCAGGCCTTCTTTGACACCTCGGAGTCCTTATACGAACAATAGGCACTCATGGGGACTTTGAAGTGGACCCATTTCCTAAGCATTGTTGACCTTTACCAACATATACGTAAATACACAAAATCACAAACATTATCTACCCATATGTTTTTAAGGGTTGAAGTCATTTATCCTGCAGGATACTTAACCCTTTCTGGGTCACAGAAACGTTTATTTTTTTCCTCCAAAAAGTGGAATTAAAATAGAATTTCCTATATGCTACCAACTCCAACCCCCATCCCTTTCCCCAAAACACTCACCCAAAGACCAGCAGAGGCTAGATTCACCTGTGTATCATTTACAGTTTTTTTATGTTTAAAAATGTCATGACTTTAAAGTTCGCTATCTTGTACTCCTACTCCTGTAGAGATAGATAAGGGAGTTTTATACCATTGTAAAGGAGAGATTCCCAGCTTCTAGACCCGCAAGGCTTTCAGATATCAGACTTTAAAGCTATGACATGGTTGAATATTGAGAAGTTCTTTCACACAACATTTAGAGGTTTTTTATGGCTCCCACTGTGCATAATATACTTTGACTTGTGGCAACTAAGGCACCTGGTTTTACAGAGGGATATGAAAAATAGTGCTAATAAATTTTATAAAAACTCACTAAAACATTCCCAGAATAGCTTTTCTCTAACATCTGTGACATATGTAGAATGCCTGATGGCAATGGCATGATGAGCTATTGTTTGGGATGTCTTATGGCTTAGTCACTTGAGAATAATATACCCATTACAAAGCTCAGACTGATATAAGCTTTCATACCACACCACATATTCCGTATTTTATTTTATATAAAGGATGGCCAGCCAACAATCTACTTCCAAAGGGAATTGCAGAGCCTCTACAAAGTATAAGAGGGATGCAGAGCCCCAGCCCTCAAAGAATCTATGCTACTGGTGCCTCACTTGCCTACAGAAACTACAGAAAGTTTACCTACCTAAAGAATTAGGTGGGCCACTTTTGAGAGCACGGCATGACAGCCTGTGCTCACTGGGGCTAAAGTGGTAGCCCAGCTTTGACGCATTATGTACAGCCATTTGTTGGCAGTTTTCTGTAAAACGTTTCAGATTAAATAGGGCATTATCCAAAGCCCACTGAAACCAATGAGACTCTTTCCACTGACTTTAACAGTCTTTAGATTAGGCACTTGGAACCAGATTTTCACCTAGTGTAGGTCCACTGACTTCAGCAGAGCTACCCCGATTTACACCATCTGAAATTCAATCTTGTCCTTAATATTTATACTGTTGTAAATGGTGCATGCTTTTATAAATGTAAACAAAACAAATATAGCTGTTTTCCCGGGTTTATGAACACAGTACAGCATTTTGGTCCTTTTAGAAATTGAGATATAAATCACTTGGGGGCAGAGTCTTAGCTGGTAAAGATCTACATAGCTCCCTTAATTGTGATTTACGCCAGCTGAGGATCTGGCCCTTGGGTCTTTGTTTTTTCTAATTGCAGAAAGTACCTGTCCACAGCATGTATACATTTTTGCTTAAAAACCCCATTCTTTACATAAGAGCATGATTTAGAAAACATTCTGAAGCCAGAAAATGGGATTTTTTTTTAGTGCTGAGTCTGAACAATGACTCTTCAGATTTACTTGTTTATAAAAAAAAAAATGTATAAAGTCTGAAAACTTATTTGCCAAGTTTCAGCCTAGCGTAAATAAAAACAGTTCAGTTAAATACTTGTTAAAAAGAGTTTTATAATAGAAACATGACTGGCGTAGGCCCTTAACTACACTGGTGCTGCCAGGTGACGCTATACTGCAGTGTTTATTTAAGGAAAACCACACAACAGGGTGTGTGTCCGTAAAGTTGTACACACATGCCTTGGGTACATTGTGAAGCAAAGGACCAAAATGCCCTGTGCCTTCTCTACCACAGAAGTGCGCACTGTAGATCTTTATGACTGTACACTTGAAGTGCTGTTATTCCCTACATAAACACTATTATAGCAGCGTCTGGCAACGAGATATAAAATTAATTTTACTATATCTAGTTAACGCTATATTACCTTATATCACAGATAAATGTTTTAGATCTTTTCACAAAGTTTGATAGATCATTTTATTTTATTCCACAGATTAGGTTTGGCTTTGAAAAAGCCTAATAATGATTTTTTTTAAACCATACTAGTTTCTGCTAGTCACCTTCACTGGGAACATTTATCTATATGGGCTACATATTAAGTGAATTGAAATAAGAGGAACTGTTGCTTTCAATTATGTTCTATTATCTTTGCACCAATCTTACATTTAAAGTTACAACAGAAGCAGTTATAATATAGAAGCAGAAATAATTTGGCATAATCAGGATCTAACTCTATTGAAGTAGACAATTATAAATTCGGTCCATTTGAAAACATGGCTAAAAAGAGGTTTTACCAAATATTTTAACAAAATTATGAATTCTTCAGAGCATACCAATGCCTTTGTGAAATGTAATGTAATCCTATAAATAATCATTCACTCCTCTCGTCCCTATTCTTCTATTTACAATAAAATAAAGTTGGGAATATTTCAAGTAAACATCCATATCTTTTATATAGACAAACACACACATAAAATCTGACCCTCTGTTCTTAATTTAATTCAGCAGTTGGCTACACATGGCCAGAAATAAAAAGCTGGAGATTTCCACTGGCTTTAAAATATGATCCAACATTTTAGCAGCAATTACTATTCCCATGACACCTAACCAAGTTTAACAATGCATAGTAGCAAGCAAGCTACAGATGCTTCTTGTCATGAGAATATTAAAAACAGGATAGAAGATTATGTAATTCATTCTTTCTACAAATCAAACAAGCTGGCAATGAACTGAACTGATTCAAAAATGTTTTTGCAGTTTTGGCCTAAACATGAAGACCATATGGAGACTGTCACATATACTCAACTTAATTGCCTCTTCAATGTCACATCCAGAACTGCCTATGTTGGAAAGTAAGACATCCATAGATTCTCAACTTGGGCATGGTGAGACAAACTCCTTACTCACATTGGCAAGCAGTTATTTACAGAGTGGCCCAGTTGACTTCATTGGGACTACTCATAGTAGTAAAGGTATCAGATCTGTAACATAGTCCACAGCCAGGTTACCTTTGAGTAGTGTAAAACTAGATAGTATCTTTTAAAAGAAATCACTGGTCACCATTAAAACTTCATCATTTGCCAACAGGTTTTCTTTGTTTTTTAAAAACAGAAACAATGTAGGTCTATAAGGGCCTGTGTCCACAAGGAAATAGACCATCACAGCTATAGCAGAATAATTACTACTACTTACAGTAATTATTCCACAATAAAGTCACTTTTATTCTGGAATAGAATGCCAACCTAGGGGAGTTATATCAAGTTTGTCTGAAGTCCCAGAATTACAGAAAGGAATGAACACCCTCTTTTGTAAATCAAGCACCTTCAAGGAGTAACCATTTGGGAATTCAAAACTTGAGACATCATGTCACTTATGAAAATTTTGACCAATTATTGTCTTTTATTCAAGCTGACAATTCTTAATCCAGTATTCAACAGATTCTGTATTTTCAAGTCCTTTCCTATGTGAGGGACTGTTTTAATACTCTAACTTCATGAAACTTACAGAGAATTTTCACAATGAACCTTATATGCTTCTCCATACCTATAGTTTGGTAATAATCAACGTTCAGGGCGCCGATTCTGTGGTTTGTCTTAAAAACACTTGAGAGTCTGAAAATGTTCAGCTAGTGGTATTTCTAAGAGACAAGGTGGGTGAGGTGATCTCTTTCATTGGACCAACTTCTGTTGGTGTGAGAGAGACAAGCTTTTGAGCTTACACAGAGCTCTTCTTCAGGTATAAGATTGAAAGCTTGTCTCTTTCACCCACAGAAGTTGGTCCGATAAAAGAGATCACCTCACCCACCTTGTCTCTCTAATATCCTGGGTCCAAACAAGGCTGCAATAACATTGCAAACAACTATTTCTAAGCCGGCACTTTACAAACTCTCAAGTGATGTTGCTTGTGGAAGTCTGAACTTAAACTACCAAGTAGGGTGACCAGATGTCCCAATTTTATAGGTACAGTCCCAATTTTGGGGTCTTTTTCTTATGTAGGCTCCTATTACCCCCCACCCCATCCTGATTTTTCACATTTTCTGTCTGGTCACCCTACTACCAAGTACATCTTGCAAAGTTGGCTTCACTGCTCCCACTCCTACAAACTGAACCCCAATGCCAAACAAACCCTGCAGGGCTATGGATGTAACAACAACAGTCAGAAACAATGATTTCTTCTGTGTTTCTTCCAGAAATGGTCATTTTCTATGGGAAGTAAATGGCTGACATCTAGTATTAAATATTATTTTTATTAGTAACCTCTAGTATTTATATAGTAATTTTTACCACAAAGGTGATAAAATCTTTCAAGATTACAGATCAAGGCGGTATGCCAGCAGACCACAGCTCACTTTACTATAAAAAGGTTTAAAATATATTTGGGATATATGAGGCTCCAGATGTTGTACTGATTTGCCAGTAATAGGAATATTTTGGATAAGTCAGCTACTTACAAGAGTTATTTATTGGAAAGCAACTTCAAACACCACATTGTATTCTAGTCTTGTATTATTTGCTCTGAAGATGTAGCATTTTGTAGATCCACTGAATTCATACTAGGAATTCATACCTCTTCCAGATCCCAGGTCAATTTTGCTTGTGGGGAGAGTATCATAATATCTTTGTTGTGATACCTCACGACATGTGTGATCTTTTACATATACATGTTAGAATCTTACCAACTTTGGTCCTGATTCTGATCCCCTAAATTGTATTGACAAATAGTAACTTTTTGAGTACTCTCACAGAAGTCAGTGGGACCACTGAGAGAGGCAGGTACTACTCAACAAGAGGAAGGAAATCAGAATTTGGCCCTTCTAATCTAGGAACGCTAACCAATACTAAAAAACCCTTGAGCTTTAAGAACTTATTTTCCTTCCTTCCTACCACCAGAGAGAAAAACATGCTTCAAGAATTTCTGCCACCTTTGTTCAAAAAAATTTGGGGGGACTAAACCTAAGCAATTCAAGCACCCGTATTACCTTGGGTCAATCCCTGAATTCCATGAGAATATGCAGAATAGGACTGAATGAAATAAGTGAAAAGTTCTTCCATTTACTCTTGGTGAATAACACCCTACTTGTATTGATTTCAGTTATAGGACTTGTGGAATGAGGTACTACACATTGTGACTAAGAGCAGCAGAATATAGCCCTGAGTAAGGACCCCCAGATTGGTTCAACTGTCAACTAGCAAATCTGTAATAATACATGTACAACTACATAAATTGCCCATACTGTAAATCAAATATGACATATGTATATACACACACATTTTATATGCTATATTGTTTTTTCTTTTTCAATTATTTGATTCAAACTATAACTTTTTTTATGAAATTGAACCTTACTGTAAAAAAATCACACTGCAAATTAACAGTGAACATGCCATTAAAATGCTAACTAGAGATTGGCACAGAACACCTAAGGAATTCATAAGGGTGTTTACAGCTAAGGAATTTATAAGGGAACTTATAGCTGGGAGGAAACTCAGTGATAAGGACACCAAGCTTGGTGCCGTCTGCACTGCATATAAAATTAGACTCTCTCGCTTCATTAATGTGTTGAGACGAATGCCTGATGACTCTTTAGGTTACCTGAGTGTTATAAGTAATAATTTTGTTTAAAAGGATATGACAGCTGTATTAATATAAATGCCAAAAGGAAAAATTACCATAAGAGATAAATTATTACAACAGATAAGTGATTATAAGCACTTCCAAAGCACCTAGCACCTAAGAGAGATTTACACACATCTAGTAAAACTTTATTTTCTCTAATAAATGTATGTGTAAACACCATACACCTTTATAATCTAAGTCTGATTTTCTAGATTTTTGTTTTTTCTTAATTTATTTCTTCATTGTAGGCTACAAGGCTCTAATCATCCAACTTTGTTTGTAGGTGCACTTCAAAAGCTTTCTTTTAGAATCTTACATTTGATTTCTGGGACGTATTTTCTTGTTAACTTTTAACATATGTACCCTGTAGGCATGATTCACACAAGTCTCTGGAATTCTAAGGAAATGATGATCAGTCACGGAAATGTGTAAAGATTCAAGAACTCTGGCAATTTTCACTTCAAATGTTGTCAGCGAGTTACTATTATAAAAGTACTTTTTCTCACCACTTCACTGTAAAAGAAAAAAAATCCTTAATACAACATAGCTTTGAGAAAAGTAGCACATTTAATGAACGCCACCTCCTGAAGGTATATTTCCTCAAAGTTGATAACTGAATCAGTTACATTCAGAGAAATGCTAACTAGAGATGAGGTGCTCAGAATGGTTTGGAAAAAGTTTATACCTTGATGCAAGAAGGAGGCTGGCGGCAGGGAGTAGCTAACCAACCAACAGACAAAACATATGGTTGAACATTAATGGTCCTAATTAAACACAGAAATTAGGTTCCACAATAGTCTAAATGTCAACATTACTTTTTGTTTAATGGCATCTTTGGAAAGGCCAAGTCAGATGCCTAATATACATGTAGATATTTGTTTAAGTAAGTCATGGGTTGCTTTTCAAAACTTGAAAAGTGCTCCTTGACTCAGTCAAGAGCCGGTAAAAATTAAAAGTAATGAGCTCATTTCAATAAAAATTTATGAGACTGGTTTCATGCTGGCAAAATGGGTCCTGCAGGCAGTGTCCCTCCACCTGCTTGCCAGAAAAAAAAATTCCTCTATTTCAAAATATTTTACAAATCTTTTAACAGGATATTAAAGATACAGCTGCATCTGTATAGGAAAGTTGTAAAGGCTCTGTGTGTCTTTGACATTATCAGTACCAGCCGTTTTACAATGCAAAAGGAAAACGTTAAAAAAAATCAGGAGTCGTTATTATATTAATTGAAACCTCTCATGAACATGTATTAATTATGATGAAAATGAGTGGTGTCACAACGTCAATGAAATATTTTTGAACTTTGTTATGAAACTACAGTTAATATAGCAAGGACAAAACACAAAATTAAACAGAATGAAAGTGTTTAATAAAAAAGGATCTAACTCAGGCTTCCAGTAGTGAAGCTGTCACTTGTCTTGCCACACTGGACCCAATTCAACCTTGGATCTCTTGAGTCAATGGAAATAAACTAGGGATGATTTTGGCCCATCATGCCTATGATAAGATCAAATGCATTTACGGTATACAAAATGATCTACAGTTAATGGAGACCTGGGGCCATATCACAGAATGATCACACTTTTCTTGCAGTGTTTTCAATGACTTGTGAGGGGTGGGTAGGAAGGGGGTGTTCAGAATGGAGATTTGGGATCATCTTTGAAGGACATCTGAAAATGCACCCACAAATTTGCAAACACATTTATTACCATTAAAAAAAACCTCTCAGATTCACATACAAAACAATAATTAAGTATTCCAAAAAAACCCCTATCATTATCAAATGGATACTCTAGCAAATCACACAGATACATTTGTGAAGGCCCTTTTGAAAATGGGGTCCTCCAAGAATATACGCACACAAAAGAGATGAGTAAATGACTGAGAAATTCTTAATTCTCTTGTTTTGCATTGTGATACTAAGGATATTTAACAATTCATAATTATACGTAGTACATATTGAAAATAAGATGGTTGGGTGTCCAGTTAGAGATTTGTAACACAGAATTTAACTATCCTGAGAAGATCAGAATAGCAACTAGCATGACGACAAATTCTGACCTGGACGTTCACTGTGAATGTTACATCTGGTGAGAGATCATGAACAATAAGTGACTTGTAACAGTGAGCCCTTGCAATCAGTGAGCCTAATTCTGCACTCATTTACAGCCGGGTAATGGGGTGTGTGTGTATATCTCACTGAAGAATTGGACCCTATGTATTCTGAAATGCTTGATGTGGCATAATATATTAATGGAATATAATGCGAACTGACATATCCTAGTGAGCCCCGTCGGATATACACACCAGACTACATTGTTTTATATATTCTAGAATGGAAGTAACTATAAAAAACTCCTAATACTGCTAAATAGAAACGCTTAACGGCTTAGAATGACCAGGTAATGTACAGCAAATTTGAAAGGGTTTCACACTAATATTTTATCTAAAACTATGTCACTTTCTTGTTTAAAACTGGCGTTTACATTTTTCCTACCACTGGCTCAGGTGCAACACCTAGCATGGTGGAAGGTAACTTCAGGTGTTAAATCAACACTGACATCGTGTGCCACTCAGAATGTCAAAGCAGATGCTGGCTTTCTCTTCTTGAAAACACTTTCTTAGGCAGCTTCAGACATCTGTGACACTCATTCACTGAATTGGGGCGATATAGCCCTCACATACCCACAGGGTGTGGATAAAGTTATCTACCATCCATGCTACTCATCTTGACGGTCCAAGTTTCTTAATCAGTGATAAATCTGTGATAATTCTTTGCTTCGTTGAATGTGTTTGAAGAATGGGGCTATGTGATCAGATTGATTAATGCCAGATTGGGACTGTAGAGAAGACCCACCTATAGAGTTGCAGAGTTTCAGGAACGGTTTTCTACCAGTCAAATTCTATGTACCGTTACCAAGGAGAGTGGTGGTGAAGGAGGGAGGTCATCAAACTGAGGCTTCCACAGTTCCAAGAATGACTGTAGCTCCATTACTGAAGGGAGAATGCACTGATGCTTAATCATAGTGAACCCAATGAATATGCACATGGATATCACATGTACAGCCTTAAAAATTACGTTGTAAATCAGCATGACATGGAAATTTAAGTGCTACTCTTATACTTTTCCAAAAACATTCAGGACCATAAGCTGAAACAGCAGGAGGACAGAAATAATTTATACATGTCTATGTAGAGTTATACTGTATATTAACAGAGCGCATTCTGTAAAAAACAGTGTCTGAGACACAGCTCTTCACATTATAACCATGCTACTAATAAACAAGTAAGCTATTCTTAAAGGAACGTGCACATAAAAATTCATATGTTTTCTTCCTACCTTGCACCAGTTTTTTTTTCCGTATTTATTTTTCTATATTTATAGTATTACCATTTCAAAATATGGGCTGTTCCAACCCCATATGTCTCACTGAATTTATCTACGGCATGTGCAGCCATCAAATTTCATTTAAAATTGGCTAAAAGGGAGGAGGAGTAACATTTGCAAGGGAAATGGTATGGAGATTTTTGTCCTTATCCTGTGTTTTGCCTTTGCTCTTGTGTATTTAGATATTTAGATGTTATAAATACAAGAGTATTAGTGTCCAGACCCAGGGAGCTGCTAGGTGCTGACTCTTTCTGGAAATCTGGCCATAAATGTGCCAGGGTGTTCTTCATTTCCCTGTAGGTTTTTCCAACGTATGTATATTTTTTTCTATATAGGCTCAAACATTAGTGCATTGGAAGATCATATTCCCCCAAAAATGCAGCATGATAGTAAAAAGAGAAACATCTTTGTTAAAAGTAAGATGCAACATCAACTGCACAAGTTATAAATCCACTTTCTTTTAGTAAAATGTGACCTTAGCACTACTGCATTCTGTTTTTCTTCTCTGAGGTGTTGTTGACACTGTCGGCACCATCTTCAAAAGCACTGTATGCCTTTGTGTGGTATAAAACCAGTAGGCTTCTAATTTTGCCATCAATCATATTTAATAGCATATGCTATTAATGTAATTTTGTTATTGAAGATTCCAAATCTATTCAGTGGATTGCATAAGACAATTATGGTTTTTGTTACATGCATGCAATCAGATATCTTTTTAAATTAGAGCAATTAAACCTGGTCATTATAAATGGTAGAGTATGAAATATTCATTAAATAACAGGTGATATGGCATTCTTTTGTTTTGAAATAAATGACATTAGAATAAAATAATGAGATTTATTTTAATTATTTCATTTTTAAAAATATATATAAAGATCTGCTTAATGGAAAGCATTTCTGAGCTTGGGAAGTATCACTTATCCTTTTTATGTGTGCTCTATCTTGATTTTGCAGATATCTGATTAACAACACCTCCCAACATTGTACAATCTGAAGATCTGTAATAGACTTTTGCCAGCAATGAGGAAGTTCTCCAAGTTTTTCTATAAAAACCCCTCATATAGACTATGTGCAACTTTTTACCTGCAATTTTAAGGGTTCTGGACTCATTTGACCCAATTCATTTATCTGAACAAATTGTACATATTTTATATAACAATATCATGTGGGTTGATAAACTTTTTCATTCCAACGTTTTCTATTGCTACGTGTTAATAACTGATTAAGGAATGATGTAGCAGCCTTGATGACCATACAAGTACTATAGGGTGAATACTAAATTGAGAACACAGCAAACTTATAGGCAGCAAGACACTATTGGAAGAAAGATATATAAAGCATTTGGGATTATTTTCATTAGAAGCCTTTAAGTGGTCAAGATGGAACTTAGGGATGTTGAAAGAATTAGAATAGTTATTGGTCTTTTATATTCTATTTCACGTGTACACTCACAGGCACACTCTTATTTTCATAATTATATAGTGAATATCATGTACACCCCAGCTTACTTTTTAATAGTGACCATCTATTATTACTCTAGGTCACATCTGGAGACAGTTCCATTAGCTGTGTGTGCATGAAGCAGTGTGGGCCAGTGAATTTCACTTTTACTGAACACTACACACATGCCAGCTAGGACTTGAAAATGGTGTGCAATAAAAGCCATGGTACAACTTAGCTGCGTTCCAGAATATGTAATACCTAACAGTATTAGGTGAATAACTTGATCCCTTGAATATTTGAAGATAATGACTATCTCCAATGACTGGTTGTCTGGATATTTTAGATGTTTGTTTTGTGGTGACTCCTACAGTTCATAATTAAAGACTTAAAGGAAGGCTTCAGGAGATTTTGCTGGTCAGACCAGAAAATACACATGTAGTGTATAATAATAACATAAGCAAAAAAGAATTTTAAAATGACAGTATTATTCAATAGAAGACATTTTAATACACATTTCATATTCATATTCCCTAAAATGCTCAGTGTTGAACATCAGAAAAAAGGAAAGTGTGCAAGCACAATGCCGTTTAATTATTCCTTTAGCTATAGATAAGACAACCATCAGTGCTCTTAGGAAGAAAAGCAAGATTTAAGACCAAAACTGTGCCCCTACACACTTAGGGGACATTAGACTCGGAGGTTCCCATCACTGAGTTCTCTGCTTTCATTCATTGGGAGGTATGGGCAGGGTCTACCCCCAAAGAAGATAGTGATGGTCTGTTCCACAAACACCATAGATCCAGGGAAGTCACAGAGGACACTGATCCATCTATGCAGTGTCCTGTGCTTCTGTGTGGAACTCTGGGTCCTTTCCTGGGTCTTTCGCAACATGACTCCAGAGTTACCACAGTAATAGGCACCCCCCACTCCAGAACCCTCTTTCAAGTAGCGGTAACCCACAAAGGAGCGCGCTGCAGAGACCTGAGGCTGTGATAAGTTTCTCTGGAGAATACTGTGCAGCCATTAAAGGGGGGAAATGATGTGCATTCTGCCTAACCCTGAGCCTAGCCCTCACATACCTCCTCCAGCCAGCTCACTAACTCACTGCCCCCAGATGGATCCTGGACATGCAGAGAACTTGACAGAATTTGTAGAACGGAGGAAACTGATTGAGCTGAAGCTTCACTTCCAGGAAATCGACACAGGGAGAGTCCTCTCCACACACGCTGAAGAGGGGTACAGTCAGGCCCATAGTTGCGTGCATTGGTCATGTTCTTCTAATGCCGGTTCTAATCAGCCCAGTCTGTTCTCAAAATCATTTAATTCTAATTTGGAAAAAAAAAAAAAGGAGTGGACTAATTTTAGCGTCAAACTACAGGCAGATCATTTACACTTTAAAACTTTCACAAGCAATAGCGTACGCAATGCTGCTGCATGTGAAAGGAAAAGAAGCCAGCAATAACGGGCACTAGTTTTTACAAAAAGTTTGCTGCAGCTCACAATACATATTCTAAATATTCATCTTGGCAGTGAACCTTTGATGGGGGCTGAAATTTAGAATACTAGGTCTCTGTGCAGTAGTAAATCATATTTTTAATAAAAAGCCAGTTTGGTTGTTTTTAAGTATGAGAGAGTACAGCAAATACATAAGTCAATGTTTCTGATTGCTTTGTGCTCATTCAAATGTGTTTTTATGTAATTAAATAAAAGTTGGCAACTATTTTATTTCAATAACGTGGGATAGTGCATTTGTGCAGTGGTTAAAACAAGTGAGATATTTAACTTGGAAAAATGCTACTATCCATGTACAATCTGTACTTTTCATAAAGCTTATACATGATGCAACATACATAAACTAACATCTGCTTAGTCTTCAGTTAGGCAAATTTCTGATCCTCCCTACACCAAAATAAATCCATCAAATTAAGCCCATTCTTGCTCCTTCTACCAACCCAAACCCCTCATTTGAATGCATAACTCATCTACCTCTTTTTTCCCTTTTCTCTTGATACTGGTGCTACTGGGTTCTTTTCTTCACTCCTTCTGGAACTGCACTAAGGAATGGCAAAGTAATTTAATCGTCCTTCATTTAAGCACGAGTAGTACCAGCTAGGTTCAAGATAAGGATACGTTTTAATGCTTTACTGTATCAGGGCCTTAACTCTCAATCTCATGACCACTGTAGTTGATGCCTGCTTGGCTTCCCATTCTTTCTGATACGCTACCATACATTTTTTTCATGTTAACCTGTGGAAGATACTGTCAGATTTTCCTATAGCTATATCGAGGTGGGCAGATGTGTAAGCCATCTGAACAAACATAGCTGGACCACCTCCAAGTCTGTTAAGATATGAGCTTGCAGTACAGTAGTTTCTTAGATTGGAAAGAGGTGTTCCAGATTGTACAATGAAACACCTGCAGCTTCTGACTTTGCACAGATATTCCCCTTGATAATGAAGTCTCACAATAAAATGCTTCACATTCTGACGTAGAATGTCAGGCATCTATTCAGAACTGAAATTTAGGGCAAGGTCCTACAGGGATGTGGAAGAAGATTAAGAGAGAGTATTGCCACCCCTGACCACAGTGCTTTGTTACTTACAAACCTAAGAAGTGTAGTAAGATGAGGACGGGGAAGCTACAGACTGGCAACAACATATAACTCAACATACAGGCATTAAGAAGCTGGGTGTGAAATGCAGGCCTTGATATTCCATACATCTTGCAGTAAGAAAATATCTTTTATGCAAGAACTCAGTTTTATTCAAAGGAATTCAACCTGCATCGTAAAATACCCTAAAAATCAAGTGGATGTATAAAGCTTGAGGATCGTGTTTTCTTAGCTCACTGAATAGAATATAGATTTTTCCACTTGCAAAGAGCAGAATATAATATGTTTATACATTTGGGGCCTGATCCGCAACTGGTGTAATTTGGCATAACTCTAGTGACCTCAACAGAGTTACGCTGATTCATTGCAGTTCAGGTTCTGGCCCTAGAAATCTACCAAGAAATCAAGGATAAATATAAAGTAGAAAGGAAGCATTTGGGGGAGGGAAGGATAGCTCAGTGGTTTGAGCACTGACCTGCTAAACCCAGGGTTGTGAGTTCAATCCTTGAGGCAGGCTATTTAGGGATCTGGGGCAAAAACTGGGGATTGGTCCTGCTTTGAGTAGGGGGTTGGACTCCTGAGATCCCTTCCAACCCTGATATTCTATGAGTGTAATGACATTTAACTGTGTCATGGTTTGGCGATGAATAAGAGAAAGATACTTCACATTTCTGAGAGTGCAAGCTGCCCTCATGGTTGCCCCTGCTCTCTGTCTCTTAGAAGTGCAGCTCTTAAGTATACTAAAGCAAGTTGCTGCTTCTGGTTAACAGGAGTAGTAGCTGATACTAAAAATTGCCTATTTACATTCACATGACTACACGTACCATCTTATCTGGGCCTTATCTTTACCCTTGTTGTACCCACATTTCCCCTAATCACCACCAGTGGTCAAGTTTAGAAACATTCTAGAGATTTAGAAATGTTTACTGGGACTCTTTTCTATATCACTTCACTGTAAAGCCGTAAGTCCAAATATGCAGGCTTCTTACGGAGAAATAAATATAGCCAATCCATTTTTACAATAGTTAAAACAGAAATTTCTGAAACTGCTCTTCTGTGCATACCAATGAGTCAAATTTAGATACCTTCCAGGGGTAGAACACATGCCATGTGATTCCCGTCTCCACCGCCAATTGGAGTACTGAGTATCTCTCTCCCATTTTTGATCCTGAAGGTTTAGGAGACATTAGGCCTTTTACCTCTCCCTGGTAAAGGATTGACTAAACTGCTATCCTCAATCCCAGGCCCACATGTGGTTTCAAGGGGACAACAGGGAGAAATTCCACATTTGAGAGGAAAAAGGGAAAGATTTTTATGGAGGCTGATGTCTGTCTGAAGCTGATCAAGGGTTTGGAATGATAAAAGTAGCCCTAGCTGCGGGGCGATTAGTACACAAGTTGACAGTCAAAGGCATTTGTACAGATAACATGAGTAAAAACAATGAATGATATAACGGGGAAGAGAGAGGGGTGGCAGTAAAGGTGAGAAGGAATAGCCCTTTCTATGCAAGGATCTCTAAGCACTTTAGAATCATTAATACTTCCAGCACAATTATTGACAGATAAACCGGTAAATTAAATCCACTGTATATGTGTGTAAACTAATGAGACCACACAAACAAGCCCAAGACAGGTCTGTGAACAGAACCCACAATTCCCAGTGACCACCACCTTTAATTACTATAACCCTTTTATATAACAAAAATACTATGTTCATTATCACAGAAAAACTCAGAACTATTTGCTCTTCCTATACAATAAATTTAGGATATCAAGAAGGTGAAACAAAAAGCAAATGAATCAATCACATACATTAATGGATGTTTCAAATCAATTTAACCTGGATTGTAATACATTTTCTTAATGACAAATCAATGTCAAAAATAATGAAAGAACTAATGATTTTGTCTGTTTCTCCAAAGTCTCACTTGTTACGTATGGTTGTATTGTCTGCCAGACCTGGCAGTATTTACTGAGTCCAAAAAGCTATATTAGAAATAGGATTCTAAAGCTCTCATGCTTTTCAGTACAAAGTATGTATACAGAACCTTCTCCCCCCACAAATTTCAAGAGGCATGAGAGAAAGAACTGCTTAAGATGCTTCATTCAACCTTTGCCTACTCCCCACCAAAAAACAGCAGGTTAGATTATGTTATTTTTAGCTTTGCTTGAATTAAAGACTGCAAACTGAATAAACATTACACACTTCATCTCATTTGGGTGGCTACTATTGATATAATTTTGCTAGCGTGTCTTCTAAGTTCTCTCCCCTTTGAGACGCCAGAGCTAGATTCAAAGCTCAAGCCTTTGAGACAAGCAAAAGTTTATGGGACTAATTCTCATTGATCTTAAAGCTGCTGTTCAAGGGTGTGGCAGTATAAAGGCCTTAAAGAAGGCACAAATCACTTTTACATATTATTAGTATTTATTTATTTCTATTATATATTTGTACAGCATCTAGCATGATGGTACTAATGTAACAAAGAGACAGTCCCTGCCCCAAAAGCTTACATTTCTAAGTGTAAGATAAGACAACAGGTGGATATAACAAAGGGACAGATAGAGCATAAGGTAACAATGGTCACAGCACACCAGCTACTTAACTATTTTTTGTAGACATCATGGCAGAGAAGAACTTTAAGGTGAAATTTGAAGACGACAATGGGTTGGCTTTGCAGATATTTACGCAGCACTCCTCCCATGAAAAAGGGATGGACTGGGATAAGGTGGAAAAAGTGCTTGATGGATTTTTTTTTTAATAGGTAACATTTGCAAATGAAGGTAGGGGATGGCATTTCAATACTGTCTGAGAGAGGGTCAAGTGGAGACAAGCCGTAAAGGACCTTAAAAGTAGAGATAAGTAGTTTGCATCTGATGCATAACAGGGGAAGTGGGGGGGGGGGTGGAGGATGGGAGGGGAGGGGGGAAGAAACACTTAGGCTATGAGCCAGGAAAATTATGTTTAGAGCAGCATTTTGAATGAATATAAGAAGTATAAAATGGGATTGTTAAGGCCAGAACGGAGAATGTTGCACTGGTGAGATACGAGATGAACAGGACCTGACGAGAGATTTATAATTACATATGATGCATTTCTTTATTAAACAAGCTTTGTGGCTACCATGGTACAGTGATATATACTGGGTACACAAGGAATATATTATTGCTGGTTGCAACCAGGATGAAGATCTATGGTATTGATAAAACTGGTTCAAGTATTGCTAAAACACATATTTGTACACTATAACCATTGGAAAATTTTAGTTCATAAGAATGCTTTTCAAGTAAGCTGCTAATACGCAAAGAAAGATCACTGAAACTCTCAAAGATATGCAGATCAAAGATACGTTTACACAGAGGCAAAAATGGATCTGTATAAACTTTTGTCTCTGATCATGCCAAAATAATATATAAAGGGCAGTCAATCATTTAAAGAAAAACATTTGCCCATTCTTTATTTTTATTTATTTTGAATTAAACCATAATTGAAAGGTGCCCAGCACCTTAATACACAGATTATATACTGTTGTACCATGATACATAATGATCAAACTAGAGTGAGGCTGAAATACGATCTAGGAGATTTGTAATCCCATTGAAATCAACAAGTTTATGAGCAGCATTTGGACCACTTTTGGTTGGTGTCTTGACAGTTGATTCTTGTGATAAAAAATGACCTGTTCTTTCTGTGCTTTTAAGGGGCTGATGGGCACTGTCTAGTGCTAAACATAATGCATGGCAGCATCTTCAATACCAAGTTCTGCTTATATATTGTACCTCAAACCTAATTTGCAATACCTGTTTCTTTTCCAGTGCTGAGCCTTTTTTGGACACCGATAAAAATGGTGAATTGTTACAGATTTGTGAAGAGGCCTAACATCCATCCGCAGGGGGCTATGCTAAGGTTAGCAAGCTAATTTCACTTGTGACCCAAGACAGACTTTTGAACCCATGTCTTCAGAGGTGAAGAACCAGGATACTAAACTTGAATCATTCAAAGCTCCCTTGCCAGCATAACCAATGTTCTTAATAAGATCGACAGAACTGTTGGGGAAACTGTTCAAAAAGAACCCACACCATTCCTTTAACATGTAAAACTTAATAAAATATTTACAGTACCAGAAGACTGATAAAAAGCATCAAATTATATTAACTGTAGCCTATGAAAATTAATGACAATCTTTACTATTGGAAACATTTTCTAAGACAAATGCATGTTTAAAAGATGAACTGTTTTAAGTATCTTTAATGTGTACATATATGTCCATTGCAAATAGGAAGGAAATACAACAGTTCTGAAAAACCAAAGGGTTTTTATCCTCACCATTTTTTTTTTTTTTAAAGATTGTGTGGCATTTGAAAGAGGATACACAATTTTTGCTGCTCTCCTTATCTTTCGGATTCCGAGGACCCAACCCCATTAGAGAATACCCAAATGACTTCAATGGGAATTTTGGATGACTATCCTAATATAGGGCAGAACTGACAATTAGGGCCTAATCCTAAAATATACGCATGCAACTCCCATTGCTGCCCATGGCACCTGAAGGCAAAACTCCAGTCCTAAGTGAATTTCAGTCTTCAATTTTTATTATTTTTTTATATTACTGTAGCACTTGGAGGGCCCCAACCAAGATCAAGGCTCCATTATACTAGGCACCGCAGAAATGGTGCTCACTCTTTTTGTGACCTTGAGTAAGTAATTAACCTCCTTGTGCCTCAACCTCCCCGGCTGTAGAATTAGTTGAATGAAAAACAGATGCTGCCTCAAAGGTGAGCTCTCCTGGGCAAATAAATTAAACAAACAAACATTTTACATTTTACTGGCGAATAGCTCTTCTGTATCTCCTTCAAGCCAGTAGTTACAGTATCTTGGTAGTCTAGCGTAGTTCTAAAACTTGACTATGGATAAGGATTCTTGTGAAGAAAGACTGTTGCTAGCCATCCTTTTATATACAGCACGGCAAAGCAGGCAACTGCTCTTCATGAGTTACGCTCCTTCACTGTAGTCTTCAACATTATGCACTTGGTTACAATTTACCATCTGCACGATGTATGTTAATAGCTAGTTGCTAGTATTCAAACATACAAAAAACCACATCCATCTGCCATGTAGTTCAGCCACACATAATTCAATCCCACCTTTAGACAAAACAACTGCTGTTTACTCACAGGCTGACAATGAAATTAAATGATTGATGACATGTGCAGCTACCATCTAACACTCAACCAAATGCGCTCTTAGCATTTAGTCTTCACCTGTTCCTGTCATAAAACAAAATGGGCTTTTTCAAAGTAATTATTTGTAAAGGAAAAAAAAAGTTTCACTTCAGCCAAAGCTCACCACTCTGGTGTCTTCAAGTAACCACCAGCAAAATGGTAGTGTTGTTTCTCTTTCCCGGGCCTTATTTTTAGTTATCCACTTAGGTGAATTACATTTTCTTTATACGTTTGTAAGATGAACACATACCAACATGAAAATAAAATTCTGACTGGCACATGATATAGTTTTCAAATAATTTAGCAAATGTCTCAGTGCATCATAAACTCATACTTTTAAATGATTCCATTTCTAGCAGTAAAATAAAAATCTTCCATTATAGTCACAATTACTAGACGCCTATTATTGATACAAACCAACCAACATTCTAACTCATTGGTATTAAATAACATCTCTCTAGGATTTCAATCCATTCTTGGAAAGCAATCAAAGACCTCTTTTCTGTAAGACTGTTATGCATAAAAAAGCATTTGATTGTTGCATTGAAGTGTGCACTCTATGTGTAAAAAGGTGTTTATGGGGTTTAGTACAGTACAGTTAATACCCAAGCAACACCAAGCCCTTTTATAATAGAGAACCCTTACTGAGAGGATATATATTGTTCTTTTCTTCAAGCACACAACATACACTTGCATTGACCGGTGGTCTATAATATAAATCTGAGCTGAACTAGTTTCAAGCTCACAGCTCTGTCCTGCCCCCTTTAAGAACAGTAAGGAGAGTGGTCACTTTAGATAAGCTATTACCAACAGGAGAGTGGGTTTGTGTGGGGTGGGGGGGGAGAGAAAACCTGGATTTGTGCTGGAAATGGCCCGACTTGATTATCATACACATTGTAAGGAGAGTGATCACTTTAGAGATAAGCTATTACCAGCAGGAGAGTGGGGTGGGGGGAGGTATTTTTTCATGCTTTGTGTGTATAAAAATATCTTCTGTATTTTCCACAGTATGCATCCGATGAAGTGAGCTGTAGCTCACAAAAGCTTATGCTCAAATAAATTGGTTAGTCTCTAAGGTGCCACAAGTACTCCTTTTCTTTTTGCGAATACAGACTAACACGGCTGTTACTCTGAAACCTGTCAGTAACGCTTTTGTACTTTGTTCAAAATAAACAGCAGTGTTTGAGAAATGCGTGCCTACAGTATTTCAGTACAATGTATTGTAACAGCAGCATTGTATTTACACTATGCTCCAAAAATCAGGAAACAACATATGTTGTGTAGTAGGAATACTTTTTTACTTCAATATCTGTGACCAAATAGAAAGTGCATGGGAGTGCAGAGAGACTCAGATGAACAACCCTCCCCACAAAAAGAGAGAGAGAGTATAAAATTGATATACAGTTACATAAAGGATGAATTTAGCTTACACCGTTTATGAATTCAAACCCTGACCTGGCAAAGTACCTACACACGTGCATAACTTTAAGCACATGAGTAGCCCAACTGAAGTCAATGGGAGCTGTAAGCATGCAAGCCTAAGGGCAGAATGTGGTCCTATTTATTCATTCCTATGGGGGAGGAGGGAGGGTTTCAGTGGGTGGAGCAAGGAGGAAGGAGGAAAGAAAGTTGTTCCAAAAACTGAATGCATAAGCAGCAAAAATAGGGAACAGTTCATGCAAGATTTGACCCACGGTGGGATTTGCAAAAGCGCCTAAATGACTTAGGAGTCCAACTCCTATTGAAAGCCAATCTGAGCTGAGCTCGAAAGTCATTTAGGCACTTTTAAAATCCCACCCTGGGCCAACGCTTGCATGAATTGTTCCCCTTCAGTATTTATAAAATTACTTCATTTTGCAAGCAATCATCGTACCCTTGCACTAGCTTGGCTGTCTAAGTGTGGAGGCAAATAGGCATGGATTTTCTATCACTATGGCCCTGATTCTGCAAAGCACTTAAGCACATGCCTCACTGTAATAATGAGCAGTTCCACTGGATCCGTTGGGATGATGTACATATTTAAGATGTAACACATATTTACCTGCTTTCTTGAATTAGAGCCTATTTCAGAAGAGACTAACCATTTCTTCACACAGGTAACTTGCAATTTTCATCCTCTGCACTCTGTGTGCATTTTGTGGCAAATATGTCTATATGAGAGACTGAGATAGTACTAATCTATTGCTGTAGACCATGTAATAGGAAAACACCATACATTCAAATAAAATGAAAAAAAAAAAAAACTGATGGAAGAGAATACTGGCTCCAACCACTGTGGTGTCCTGTCTCTCAGACACTTCAAACCATTCAAGTTCATTTACTGAGCCAACCTGAGTTACAGAAGCACTATAGCTGTTTCATGACCACTTACTGCAGTCTGTACACAGGCAAAACTCCCACTTACTGTTCTTCAGAGAATACTGCATAAGTAACAAAGAATGTCTGTATTGAATGGCACGAGATGCTTCTGGGAAGTAGTGCGGAGTATATGTATATTTATACTTATTGTTGCAGAAACCAGACCAAACAAATGTAATATACACTATGTAAATCAATATTCGGATGAACAGAGGGCCAGATAACATGGATAAGAAAGTATAAACTGACTCACCATCCAACAATTAAGTCAAAGTGAAATATAGAGTTAACATCTAATTACAAGAAAAAACTGTGAAGTATGTTATAAAGTCAAGTGTTTGCACAGAAACATTTTTGCTAGAAAGCAAAGTGGTAGCTCATTTGCATGTTTCTTTTTGTTAGCACACAAAGGAGTCAAACTGCTAAAATTAAGATAGCAAGTTGTTTGAAAACCTCATTTTTAAGCAGAATAAATTAGGTTGAAAGCAGTGATTTTATATATTCCTGATATTTAGACTGTGCATCTGAAGTCCATGTCTGTCTGAAAAAACAGTTCTGATCCATTAAATGTTCATTTTGATTTGCCATGGACTCTTCTGATTTGGGGCTTGATCATCAAGGTGATAAACATGCTGGCCCTGGTCCAGCAAAGCCCTTAAACGCAGTGTTTACTTTAAATGTGTAAGTAGTTAAGCAAGTGCTTAAGTGCCTTGCTGCGTAGGGTCCAGATCAAGAACAAAACAAAAGGAAAGTCCTCAAAGTAAGTTGCTTCCATGCTTTTACAAATTATTATATTTCCTTCTTCACATACGTGTCAATAGTTTACACCCCTCTGCCATGGTGTGAGAATGCCAAACGAGAGGTGAGCCATGAACCTCCCCTGCTCAAAAGTGAAAATGTGTGAATACTATAATGTGATTCATCCGGCTGAATTTTCAAAGCAGTGTAGGGGAGTTAGCTACACTTCTTCCATTAACTTGAATGGCAGGCAGGTGGCCCAATCTCCTGCCCTGCTTTAAAAACCTCAACCATAGTTCTTTTCCCCTGAGACTCTCAACATTTTTTAGAAGGATTAATTAAGACTCAACACTCCTTTTAAGGACCGATCTTGCAGTATTCATACAGGCATGACTTTTACGGACACCTCGGAGAGCGTGGCCTGCACAAGGACTGCACGATTTGGCCCCTCTAGGTAACTGCTACAGATGGGTGATTAGGCTGATCTGGATTTTGAATTTTGATCTTGGATTTTGGTCAATTTCATGGTCATTAGGATTTTTAAAATCGTTAATTTCATGATTTCAGCTATTTAAATCTGAAATGTCATGGTTTTGTAATTGTAGGGGTCCTGACCCAAAAAGGAGCTGCGGGGGAGGAGGTCGCAAGGTTATCGTAGGGATGGTTGCAGTACTGCTACCGGCTGCTGGCATGGTGTGGTGTTGCCACTCTTACGTCTGCGCTGCTGCCTACAGAGCTGGGCCCTCGGTCAGCAGCTGCCGCTCTCTGGCCACCCAGCTCTGAAGGCAGCAGCACAGAAGTAAGGGTGGCCTGGTACGGGATTGCCATCCTTACCTCTGCACTGCTGCTGCTGGCTGGGCGCCGCCTTCAGAGCTGGGCGCCCGGCCAACAGCCGCTGCTCTCCAGCCACCCAGCTCAGAAGGCAGCACAGAAGTAAGGGTGGCAATACCGTGACCTCCCCAAAAATAACCTTGTACCCCCCCCCATAACTTCCTTTTGTGTTAGGACCCCCAATTTGAGAAATATACAGATTTCACGGTCCGTGATGTGTTTTTCATGGCAGTGAATTTCATAGTGCCCTACCTATCATGCTACCCTGGAAAGGCAGATGAGGGAGCTGATTCTCTTCCTAACCACACTGAAGATCCAGGAAGGCATATAAAGCCCCACCTCCTGCAGACAACTTCAGGAAAGTGAGGGAGGCCATAGATTTGTTGTGAGGGAAAGGGAAACATGAAAATCCCATATTGGATTAGGCCTGTAGTCCATCTAGTCCAGTATCCCATCACCCATGGTCACCAGAACCAGATGCTTCAGAAGAAGATGCAGGTGTGGTATTGGGAAGAGAAGACACAGAGGGGAAGGGGTAGGTTTCCAGAACTAGGAGGCCTCAGAAGCTAAGGTTTAGGTTTTATCTGTGAATCTGAACATTAGGGCCTCCAAAAATATTTACACACTTGGGAATGGGGATTTCCCTTAGGGCCAGCCTAGTGTAGGGCTCTCAGTTCCAGAAACAGAGGGGTAAGCAGTAGTGGCAGACCCCTGGTTTTTATCCTTTTCACATTGGCCCTTATAAATCCATCCACATCTCTGAAGAGAGAGCTCCATCTGGATCTTAAGATACAGGGTAATTCTATCTTGCCAGACCCCTTGAGGAAGCAGCAGGGAGTAGTTGGAGGAGCCAGTCAGACTTGACAAATCAAGAACAGTGAGGAGACCAGTCATCCAGCTCCTGCAGGCTTTGGAATCTGTTGGGAGGAATAGTCAGAGGTGGGTCCAGCCTGTCTTCTCATGTCCCTACATTATTTCCATTTGCCTCATGACTCAGATTAATAAACTAAACAAAGCAAATAACCCTTGCTTCTTTCCAGACTGCCTTACAGCACCTAGACATCTATCTGACTTGTGCTTTCAACACTGTCTGTACGCTGTACCCACTGCTAGGCACCCATTTGTCAGTTCCATCTTCCCCTACGGTATTCATTAGGTAGCACACATTAGCTTCCCACACTTGAAACCAAACCAACACAAAGGCTAGCAACTGTGAGCTCTTACCATTCCCTAGTAACCATCTAAAAACCAAGCAGATCATGGATTTCACCGCGCAAATGAGAAGACATTTATTAGAAGGATGTTTTCTAGCTGTTAAATTCTTCCTAACTAACACTTTAATTTCCTTTGGTCTTTTATTTTATAAAGAGGTTTCCAAACTACAGTTTTTCCTTTTCCTATAAGGAAATCCCATGGAATCCCTTCAGAACGGATGGTACCTCCGGTCCCTACCCTATATGCACATAAAATAAATAATTTAGTAATGTCAACACTGGGAGATAAAATCCCCCAAATGCATTAAAAAATGAGCAGAAAATAAAAAATGCCATAGCACACTACGGAAAACACAGACGAAAAGCTTGACTGACCTGTGCTAGTGAAAGTGGACACAAACTATTTCCTCAGTTGTTCCTAAGCAGTGGAATTCAGGTTAGGGAATGGAAGTGGTTTTTTTGCACTGGGGGTTTCACTGTAGATGCATTTAAAGAGTCCTGCTGGCAATGACTGTCTGAGATCAGCTGGGAGATTGCTTAACTGCACCTGAGCACCATAGTTCTAGCCCTATTTGGGGAGTGCTGTTCTGACCAAATGTAGGTCCCTTCTTGGCAGATTTTCCACTGCTGGAGACCCAAACCAAACACAAGGTGTCATATAAGCCAAAAGATAAAGTGACTAAAATAAAAAGGGAGTGGGAAACAAGCAAGGATTAAATAAGAGTAAAACTGAGGAACATCTGTTTTTCTCCTCCTATCTTAAAAAGAAATGAAAGACACTCGAATCAAACAAAAAAAACCGTGGTCAAGATAGGTAGGGCCCTGCAAATTTGAAGATATCCCTGGACGATGTCTGCGGAATGAAGATCGGATGCAGACACAAAGATAGGCACTATCTGTGCCATTACCAGTTTAAATAGCATTAGAAGATGATGTCTTGAATTTCAAAATACCTATTTACTTAAAAGTAGAAGAGCAGTTGCAAACATTCCAATCACTAGCATGGAGGAGTCTGTGAAGGAGTTGTATAAACCTGTCCTTCTCAACATAAAGGACAGTCTGCCTGCCTTAACTGTGACATAAGCCTGCACAAGATTTGCAGGGGGAGAGGGGGGGAAGAAAGGAATACAGTGGAAAATTGATGATGAGGGAACTGTAGCTCGTGGGGAAATAAATATGCTACCCCGGGAGCTTCCTACTATTCATGATTTCTCTAGCGACATTTATGATGGTTGGTGCTATTCCAAAAATGCAGTCATTTATCTGTTGGGAGCAGAGAAGGCAAGTAGGTTCAAACACTTTTTCTGATGTTTTTCTAACACCCACTCACTTTCCTTTGCATCTGCCACAGCTGAGAATATGGCCCTGTCTTTCCAACCTTTTGTACACAACTATGCACATCTGCAGCACTGCATACTGATAATAATGAAGTGATGCTTGGGTGCTGAGGAAGGGAACGGTACACATACTTACCATAACTTGATACTCAACTCAAACTCAACTCAAATTTTCATCAACTGACCACTATGTCCTTTAACACACTGCTGTTTCCCAGTGACACTTGGGGAAGAGCTTGCAAATGAGTGCATAACCCGAGGTTGGCCTCAAGAGAAATCTATGCCATCTCAGGGAGTATTATTAGGACTTAATATTGGGATTTGAGGAGTATGCTCCTGAAAACTTATTAATACTCAAATAAGGATGGTAAATCCTTGAAATCCTATCAGCAATGTAAGCATTAAAGCCTAACAAATCATATCAGAAAAAAATCTGTTCATGTAGAGATTGAAGATTACACTATTTTATGTGACAAACCAGAGTTGAATGACAATTACTAACAAGTGAAGTCTAATTACATTTACAAAAAAAAAGTCTGCAAACAGTTAAAAATTGTTCTGCAAAGACTTAGAATAAATGGACCAAATGACTTCACATGATTATATATACCCAATGCAATGATACTGTACACAACCTAAGCCACATGTTTGTACAGGAGAATATATTAAACTCCATCTGTTTTAACCATTTTTAATGTTATAAATTAAGAAAACATCAAAAATGTCAGGAAACAGCAAGTACTTCTTTGTTGTCTTTCAGCTCTATATTTATTAGACAAGTTTGTTATCAAACTATTCCTCCAAACATGAAAAGAACAGCAGGCCTTCTGGAAGGCCAGATGGCTGCTGTGGTTTCGAAACATGTTCTGGAAGGGTTATATAGTTTACATTTTTCTTTTTCGTAAAGAATCATGTGGGATGCGGCATGGTTCTCACAGAAACAAAACTGCTGCAAAAGAGCCAAAGGGTGGGGGGAACTACTAGATGATATAAAAGAAAATTATCAGTGTCATTCAATCTCGGAGTCCTTCTTCCAAGGAAGGGGAAAAAAAGAAGTTAGCTGCAAGGAAAACAGAAAAATAGTGAAGAGGAAGAGAAATAGAGGAGTAATGCTTTTAGAGTTGGTCAAAACATTTTTGATTAACTAAAATTTTGTTGAAATATGCTTTTTTCAAAGCAGTAACATTTCACAGACACAGCAGTTTCAATGAAAACTTTGGCAAAATGAAAGGAAAGACAGGAATGTCTCTTTCACACTACAGCCTGGTGGTTAGGGCACTGTCTTGGGATGTGGGAGACCCAGGTTCAAGACCCTAGAGAGTACCCTCCCACTTTCCAGGCCAGGACTCTAACCATAAGCCCATACCCACCCTACCTTCCCAAATAGAAAAGCTCAGGTTGCAATCCAAAACATGGACATTTTGACACAATCTGGTTTTGAAAAAATGTTTGAAAGGTCTTTTCATTCCAATGTGGAATAAAAACACTTCAAACCCTCAGAAGTTGCCATGAAATTGAAATGTCTTTCTTCAGCCAGCTGTAGTCCTGAAATCTTTGAGGAAAGAGGCGTGCAGAAAGACTGAAGGTGTGGAAAGGAAAGAACCACCAGTGAATGGAACAAAGAAAATAACCACTCGTAATTGTTCCCTGCCTCTGCTTCAAAGCCACTCATCCCCTCAGAAGCATTTTATGTCACTGAAGGATTTTTCCCCTTAGAAAACTTGCATGACATTGCTGAATTTCCATCTCAAGGATTTTTTGAGAAGCGAGGGTCTCCACAAACCATGATAGGAGGAGGTATTCCTGAAGAACTTCTTATTAGCAAAGAAGAACATAAACTAAGTAAGAAATAAAAGGGTTTAAAGGTTTTAATTTCTACAAATGTGAATTTTCTTTCTGCCATGATTTTTCATCTCAATAAGACATCTAGGGAAAGGATATGCATATGGTATTTCAGGAGATGCCCCAGGAATGCTTTTGATCAGTGAGATGCAAGATGCTAGCAAGACTTCTCTCTTGATACAAATGGCAATACGAACACAATGAGAATTTTTCTTTTTTTACAATTACAACTAGCCATCGCTATTTGATAAAATGCAGATGTGATAAATTGTACATGATAAATTGCTTTTACCATGCAATTCTGGCCACTTCCCATGCCACCCTGCACATTTATCTATCTCACCCATTTCAAACCGCTGAGCAGCTTCAGTCTCTCTTTTATTTCCAGCCCTGTAACTTGTAGAGAAATGTTTTTCCCCCCACTCCTACTGCCCATCACATGATATTTCCCCATCAAAAATCAAACAGCCAAAGATCCCAGGCATATTCAGTCCTTCAGGATTACTGACAAGCATAAGGTTGGATATACCAAAATTCACCACTTTCCACTGGGATAATTTGTCCTGGGATGTGTCCTGTCCAGGGAAGCCCCAAGATACCAGTCTTCAAAGTCCTGACATCTCGATATAGAGAAAAATCTATCTCAAGTGGTTTTGTGAGGATTTAAAAATCCACTGGTTATATTTTTCCCCTCTCTGCCAAGTTGGTCTCACCTCTTCTGCCTATGAGATTTCTAGTACTGCTTTCAGTTCTAGAGTCCACTGGTCTTTGTACATCAAGAGCACAAAGACTGTGTGTGTTGGCCAGGTTCACAAGGGATGAACGGGACAGCTCCTGGCACATCCACACAGGACTGGGCACAGCCTAGTCCATTATGCATCATTTTAAATTAATACAATATTTTGTAATACATAGGTACAATCATTGCAAAAGAACATGTGATAGTGTGTGGTGGGGTAAAAGGTGTATTGACATACATTTGGGTTGGCTGTTTTGTTCCCAAAGAATGAAGCCCTATGTGGGTTATACTGGACTTCCCAAATGAGTGCCAAGAAAATATGAATAACCCCATAAGCCATCATGTATTCCACTTATCCCACAATCAGACAAGTTTATTTAACCACTATGGCTGATAATTTAAGTCTCCACCTCTGCTTTTAGCTGCGTTGCCCAGGAAGAGCCCCAGGAAAGAAGGAACTGTGACTCAGAGAATCGCAACTCCTTCCCTGCTTCCCATTTGCTTGTGGGTAAATTAATTTTGCAACATTGCCCTGCTTCGCATCTTCAGTACAAAAAGCAGTATAATGGAATCAATGACAGTAAGACTTGCACATCTGAAGACAGAAAAACCTCAGTTCAAGGCTCCTATGCATCAGATATAAGAATCAGAATGACTGAATTAATCAGTGTTTTAATACGTTCATATTACTGGTTGTACCCCACGGAGGTGGAATCCATTTTTAAACAATCTACTCTCCTTTTTAAGTGGGATTCAGTGTTTGGGCCGGAGGGGGGGTGGTGGGTAATCTTTCCAGTGACTCCAAGACTAATATTCCAGGCAAACACGTTCTTAGTGTTCTCAGCAGACTATATAAAGATTAGAAGAGCCTTAACAAGAAAAGCTTTGGTAGAATAATGAGAAATAACCAAAATGATAACAAGACACTTTAATGCTATGTATATCAACTGATATGATACATTCTTTGAGAAATCCAAGACTTAATTCGACCTTGCAGGGGAGACAAGGCTGTTGTCCATGCACCTGATTTGAAGTAACAACAATACTGGGTTTTGAATGCATGTTGTATGTGGGTTTGTTTTTTTTTTTAGCTGAAAAACTGTTTTTAACTAAACCATATCTAAAAAAGTAACACTCTTGCAAGGGCATTGCACATATACAACAAAAGGAGTGATTCAAAGACAAAGGCCATCACAGAAGCTTTTGGGTTTCTCCCCACCAACGTATATTTTTGATCCAGATGATTTATAAGAATCCTTAGTCCAGGCTAAAAATAAAATTTTTAAATTCCACCTGCCTTTATTACTTTTCTCTTTTTCCTTCTCTTTTAGTTGTCTTTTTAAACAACAAATTTACTTATTTTATTATTTTGCTTCAAACCAGTATTTAATAAACTCTGAGTTCTGTATTTTAGTGTTCATCACATACTTAAGTGAGCTCAAACAAAACTACATTTTCTTCAGCCAAAACATATATTTTATTGATGTTGTGCCTGTGATAATGATGCAGGTGAATTTTATCATTCCTTTCACCCTACTGGTAATGAACAAATTCACTGCTTATTACTTTGGACTTGATCTCTGGCAAAACACTACTGGAACAAACAATTTGATTTGTCAACACCTTTAGAAGGACTCCTCAATCAATGTCACGAATCCAAATTTAAACAGCAAAGCACATTTGACTGCAAGACCCCAGACTGATTAGAGCTCCGAGTTCAGTGAATTGCACCAGACAGGACAGCAATCAGATTATTAACTCCACTTGAAAATACTCTCTGCTGCCTGGGATTAGCATGCATATTTTGATATAGATCGATAAGCAATCTCCTTTCTATAAGAAATGCCTGCAACATTCATTTGGCTGATCAAAGGTATATATCAGCTTGCTGTGACAGGTAGCTATTGTTTCCTGTTTTCTTTACAGAAGAGTCTCTATTAAAAAAAAATCTTTGGATCCCTTTCACCTAGTAGTGGAAGCCAACAGAGAGTCACAAAATTCCATCAACTTCTCAATATTGAAACACAGTCACTACAGAAGGGACTTTTGACTCTTTTGAACAACTTAACCCATTTCTACTTCTTTATTCTTTTTTTCAAGAAACAGTGAGCTGCTTGCCTTCTTTCCCAGAGCCCAACCTTTTCCTGATATTAGCCTCCATCTTACCTACAATTTAATTAGAGATGGATAAAACTGATTTTGTGCTTTTGCATTTTGCAGACTTAAGTAGCTTGGATATGAACTATCTCTGCTTCTGGATCTGCAAAATCTGAACTTGCGTGGTGAGGTTTTACGTAACCAAACCACCTTAGTTAGACTAAACAGAGAGGACTATCCACATAGCCATATCAAATTTTGGTGGTTCAGATAAAATGAAGTCCTGACCTGGCTAGTGGTTGCAAAATGAAAATCTAACTGTTAAGGTTTTCCAAAACAAAAACAGCCTTCTCAGCTCATTCCTTAACTACTTCTGGATTGGAACATTTCCCTCCTTCTGTACTTTTGATCCTGTTGAAACCAGAATGGAACCATATTTTAACCAAACACAGCATGGGAAGTAAAAGAAAGAACTATCTACAATGAGACTTGCAGAATGCAACTCTCAAAGTGTGTGTGTACATTTCCATAATTTAAAAACAAAATAGACAAGATGATGCCTAGTGCATCACCTAAACACAGTTCCCCAGCATAAGCTAAACAACCATTCCCTGAGTATCATGCCATTCAAAAGTAGATTAATATGACACTGCTCCAAGTAGGACACATTCTGTCAGACCAATGTGGGAAAGTGGATTCCAAAATCGAGGGCTCTCCTCTAAGAATGCATCCTGGTACCCAGGCATTCAAACCTGGGGCAAAAATCAATCTGACTGCACTCATCTGTTGTAATGAAGCACAGTGGTTACAGCAATAGCATAAGAAGCCAGAATGCAGGTGTCCGTCCATCACACACCCAACCCCCAGTATGATAAATTTCATCTACAGGTAGAAGAACAAAGTGTTTCCAACATATCTTTAATTGGTGAAAAGGCTTCCTGAAGCTACAAGCAATATACAGTACATGTTCACATGCAGGGTCTATAATAAGAAAATGTTTCATTTGTATGTACAAATTGGTCTTTGCATATGCAAACTCACTAATCTGCATACTGTATTCAGTAAGAGCAGCCCTTACCCAAGCTGCCTAGAGCTGCACTCTCCAACGCATCATCAAGGATCTACAACCTATCCTGAAGGACGACCCATCACTCTCACAGATCTTGGGAGACAGGCCAGTCCTTGCTTACAGACAGCCCCCCAACCTGAAGCAAATACTCACCAGCAACCACACACCACACAACAGAACCACTAACCCAGGAACCTATCCTTGCAACAAAGCCCATTGCCAACTGTGTCCACGTATCTATTCAGGGAACACCATCATAGGGCCTAATCACATCAGCCACACTATCAGAGGCTTGTTCACCTGCACATCTACCAATGTGATATATGCCATCATGTGCCAGCAATGCCCCTCTGCCATGTACCTTGGCCAAACTGGACAGTCTCTACGTAAAAGAATAAATGGACACAAATCAGACTTATAACAAGAATTATAACATTCAAAAACCAGTTGGAGAACACTTCAATCTCTTTGGTCACTCGATTACAGACCTAAAAGTGGCAATACTTCAACAAAAAAACTTCAAAAACAGACTCCAACGAGAGACTGCTGAATTGGAATTAATTTGCAAACTGGATACAATTAACTTAGGCTTGAATAGAGACTGGGAGAGGATGGGTCATTACACAAAGTAAAACTATTTCCCCATGTTTATCCCCCCCCCCACCTCCCACTGTTCCTCAGACGTTCTTGTCAACTGCTGGAAATGGCCCACCTTGATTATCACTACAAAAGGTTCCCCCCCCCCCCCCCCCGGACTCTCCTGTTGGTAATAGCTCACCTTACCTGATCACTCTGGTTACAGTGTATATGGTAACACCCATTGTTTCAGGTTCTCTGTGTATATAAATCTCCCCACTGTATTTTCCACTGAATGCATCCGATGAAGTGAGCTGTAGCTCATGAAAGCTTATGCTCAAATATATTTGTTAGTCTCTAAGGTGCCACAAGTCCTCCTTTTCTTTTTACTGTAGCTCAGAATTTTCATAGCACTGAACACCGTGAGCATGGCCCTTCCTGTGCCTGATTTCCCCCTAACTAGCCCCTGCCATGCCTCCTATGCCATGGGAGGCAGTGTAGGGCTATTTACATCAGTCCTATATGGTTTCTGTGCTGGTGAATTCTCCCCTGATGCGATGCAGTCTGTTTATATGGTCAGAACAGCATACAGGGGCTGGGACAGGGATTTGAACCAATGTGCGTAATTTATTTTCAACAGGAAATAATTTTTAGATTCCTCATATAGCTTCACCAGTGTCTTGCCTTGCAGTGTGGCTTTTATTCTACTCCGGGGCCTTCCCTTATCAGAAATGTGAGACTACTATTTAAGGGATTATTTATAAAATTGAAAAAACTTCCACACTGGACTGGAACTTCAGGAGAACTCTAAGTTCCAAAATAGTCACTCACCAAACTATAATTGTGTTTCTCTTATAGTACTTGAAATGATGAAACAGGATTAGGAACATAAACGGCTTTTCTCCCTTTCAGGGTAAATGCTGTGTGATGTGCTCATTGTGCACATATCCTATGATACCATTTCAATTATCAAGTCCCCAAAAGAAGATGTGCAGCCATGTTTGTCTACATAAAGCAGACAACACCCAGAGGCATTAATTCATGTGTGGTGATTTCAACAGGTGCACCAACATGCATAAATATTAAATAAGACCAAAAAGCTTGTCATACTACCATCATCATCATCATCTGCCAACAGTTACTAGACACTAGTATCTGACAGCACATTTTAGCACTAGAAAATAAGAATGGAAATAGCTGTGACAAAGGCTGTTGTGATTTTGTAATTATTCTGACCGCTGTATTTATTTCTAAGTTAGACTTAAATCATGTCCAAGGAAAAGGCAGCAGTTTTCTGCATATGTTACTGGCTTTCCTTTTTAACATTAAGCAAATCAAGCACACTTTATACTGTAGCAATATACCCTGAGTGTTAAATACAATGTATTGCACACGATATGTTTTTTTAAATAGCTCTGCAATTAGTTACATTTTTTTTAAAAGATCACTTATACTGTGAAATGTTTTGTTTTCGATATGCAAGATGAATAGCTCTTTATTTCTGTTCAAATGAACCAGAATTACGTGTCACAAAAAAGTGGAGCTTACTTTCTCATATTTTAACGGTTAAAAGACTTTTTGGACCGTATACAGAGTTCCTTAAAAACAAACTGCTCATCCCCAAAAAATCACAAAGAACCCTACGAAATGGTTTGCATCAAGTCTCAACTGTTTGCTCAAAAGAATGATTTAAAATTAGTTTTTGTAAAATAATATTTGTGGTTATGTAAGATCAATATCCATTTTTCCCTTGCATATTTCACCAGTGAAGTCAAATAAAACATTTGGTAAAGTCATACTTTGTATATTACCTATAAAGGGTAAACGTCTCTTTATAAACTAAAGATTAAATCTGCAATGGTTATCCAGATTACTGAATTTGCTAAGAGGATCAATGGATTTAATATTTTTCTTAATTCAGAATAGGGTAATTGCTTATTCTTCCTGAAACTAGTGGACAGGACTGGTATTGCCTCATTATCTTTCACAACAGCAGGAAGTTCAAATAGACAATACAAGTTGTTTTCCTGTAATGGCTCTTTGACAACTGTGCAACCTACATTTTTATACTGCTCTAATATTTGATTAAGGAATCTTAGATTAAGAAGAAGGATTTCAAGATATGCGTCCTTAATCTCTAAGCTTCTTAACATGCTAGTGATTTCTTTAATGTATTAAAACAAACCACATAATACATTGTCCGATTTCAGTTGTGAAACTCTTTGCTATAGCATTCATTGTATTGTTACGTAGAGAAGAAAAGTGGGTCATCCTGTTAGATACACACATTCATTTTTTAGTCCCATTTAATCCCATTTCCCATTTAGTCCCACTTTAGTCCCATTTCTTTTGTGTAGAGGAACGTTGTAGCAGACTCTTTAAATACGAGTCTGAAGACAAGGTCCTTGGCCAAATAGGTCGGGGCTGCATTCAAGTACAGTAAATGTTTGGAATTTATACTTTTAATAGTAAAATAATTAACTTGGTTTTCTTTAAAAAATGAAAATGTAATATCTGCTAAAACCTTGTTATAAAAAAACTTGCTTTTGTGTTTTTAATTTCACTATTACATGATAAGCTACAGTAGGAACATAAACATAAAGGGGAACACAAAGAAAAAAAACTTTGGTTATAAAAAATAGTTTATTCCACATCACTATGAATAGGTTCCTGGAATATTTGCAAAATTTTGGTTGCCTCCAGTCTCACAAATAAATCATAATAAATGTAGACTTAGACTCTTAGGTCAAATGTCTCTATAGGAACTTTTACCAGTGCCTATATCCATACATCCATTACCATTCATCCTGTTCATACCACATTAACTGTTCTGCTGACTCCTTTCTCTAGGTCGGTTTCAGCGTTAACCTAACTGATACACACTTAGCAATGAAGCCAAGGCGGCAGAATCACTGATTTTAACAAGAGGATTCCCTGAAAAGAGTCTAAAAGCCAGCAGAGTCTTCTGACAAGAGGTGTGTCTTCTGACCGGCGTGTAGGAAGAGGTGGAGCCAAGGTTCCACCCACACCTCAAACATTGTTGCTCACTTGCAAGCAGGAGGGAGTAAGCAGAGGAGTTACATCGCTTGCTCCTACCTACCGGGAACGAAGATAATCGCAGCACATACAGGAGTATAAAGTAGAGTAATCTGAGCAACAATCTAACTGAAAGTGACTCAGTGGCAGAGATACAAAGAGCAATCAGAAGTTCTTGTATTTTAGTCCTTATCTCAGACTACACCTTCCTCTACTTGAAATAATCCATCTAATTTATGCTTGTTAACTTTGAAATGTGTGTGCAGGGGAAATCTGTTTTTCGTAGAGCATCCATTTGGAAGAAAATTAATCTTTATTAAACTTAGTGGGAGCCTAATACGGCACCTGCATTAATTGGACATATTTTATTTACTCATTCAGCACTTTATAGTGCATCCATTGCCATGGCATGCAGGTTCAGCTACGAAAAACAAACCTCATTTTTAAAATTTGTTTATCATGTAATATCCCCGCTTCACTGCAGCATGGCAAGTTACTAACCAGAGGGCATATCTCAGCTAAAAATAAAAAAAAGAAACTGGTTAAAAATAGTTTCTTCCATATCACCAGAATTTTGGGGTATGTTTGTTTTTAAAACAAAGATGGGCCAAAGCTGGTACCCTGTATCCAGACACACCAACACAGGAGACGTTTGGATCAAGAGCTTTTTCTATCATCCACGTGTAAACCTAAACCCGACTTACCAAAATGGAAGAAAAAAGTTAGAGGTGGGCTTTAGGCTTCCCCTGAGTGGTGATTTTCTACCTGGGTTGTGGCTGCCCTCAATATTTTCCTTCTACGTGGCTGTTTGACCATTGAACTGAAGCAGTTCCACTCATACTGCCATTTCATTGTCTACGACAAATCGTACTGTCTATGAGACTTCTTCAGATTCAATAAATCATATTAGAAATCAACTGTGGGGACTGAGGTTAGCCGAAACTCAGGGTATTCATTCACCTCATCCACTGCTAGTTATAGGCTGTAATTAGAACATTCAAAACCACCACCATATAGCTGACTAGTCTTTATCCCAGAACCGTACAGCAACAAGAGAATTTCATATTTTAAACAGAAATATTAGTACAGCATACTCTAGCACCATCTAACTAACTTCCCAGGTAATTATCTCCACCACCTATTTCTCTCTCTATGGAACAGCCACAGTACTTACCAGAAATAACAGAATGCTGAGATAACACATTGTTTCTGTGTCAAAGTCATAAGTCGAGCTAAAAATTAACAAACATAAATTTAAATATATTTACAGTAACACCACAATAACCAGCATAACAAATGGAGCATTAGAAAGAAAATTGACATTAAGCTACAAATGACTGGACTCTTCCCCTGGTGAGCTAAAACTAGCTCAGCCAGCAGAGAGACGTGACCTATCCTGTACAACATAAAGCAGCATTAATCATGTCATACATTAGTCTGTACAACACAGTAACTTAGGCCTTTGCACATCAGTCCAGGTTGGGGCAGGAACAACCAAGCAAGCTCCAGCCACTTCTGAACTAGATCATCCTTTTCAACGGAGCCTATAAGAAGATGTGATACATGGGCACACAAGCCAAAGGTGAGCACAAGGAGCAATTTCCCTTCATTGCACCTTACAGAAGCACAGTTCCCACTGATGGTGCTGGGAGGGTTGGCAGAATAATTTGTGACATTCCTTTAAGAGGTGAAGCATGCTTCCTCCTCATGTGTCCAGCCAGTTACTCTGGCCAGAGAGTACAGGGCAGGAGCCATGGCTCTGCCTATTCCCTCCCCATTTGCTTCTGTGGAGATGGAAAGCAAACATTAGCACAGCTAAAAACGTGTGACCAAGGTCTGCTTAAGAGGAAGGGAAACCTTACTCTTCCTATTCTCCTAAACACCCAGTAAGGGCTTGGTACAACCTAGGCTTCTATTAACAGCATTCAACTGGGGTATTTCAGGACTTGTCCATCTCTAAATAGGAGACACAGTAAAGCAAAGCTAAATGTTAAAGGAATTTTGGTGCATAACTCGTGTGTGTGTGTGTGTGTGTGTGTGTGTGTAAAAATGTTGCCTGAATTTGGGCCTAAATATCCTCTTTAAAAATAATAATAATGTATTATTCTGTGGACAAGGGAGGGAAAGCCACTATGTACAATGACAAAGTCAGTTAGCATAGCTAACATCTCCTCTCCAACTCTTGTGTTTGAGGTGTTAGCTTGGCTATCTTCAACTGGCATTGTTGGTGCATAAACACAAGTTCTCAATAGGAGCTACTGAATGCCCAGCACAACTGATCACCTGACCTGTATCATGCAGTCTAGGACAACAGAGACACTGCCTCATCAGTGATTCTTCTCTGTCTTAGGCCAGGTCTACCCTACACACTTACTTCGATAATCTACGTCTCTCAGGGGTGTGAAAAATTCCCACTCTCTATGCATATAGTTATACCGATCTTAACTCCCTGTGTAGGCAGCGCTATGTTGGTGGGAGAATGTCTTCCAAGACGAGCTACAGCAGCACAGCTGTGCCGATGCTAGTGTGTAGTGTAGACCTGCCCTTACAGTCTACAAATCCACCAGTATAAAACTAGTGTAAAAGTGAAGAGTATAAATTCCATACAATTATTTTAAACACGTGACTGATAAAAACCCTCCTACCTGTCAAACAGAAAAGCCTTTGAGTTTGACAGTTTCAATGATAATTTCTTTTAACTGAAGATTTTGATCCAGGGAATAGGATACTATTGTTTAAATGAGGGTATATTTAGACTGCCATTCTATAGGAGCTGGATGTACTCAGAGGAAAATAAGATAACAAGATTAAATAACTGCAATAATGTGGCATACAAATAATGGGAGACTCTAAATTTGCATTTAACAGACTAGGGAATACAGTATCTGCTGTTTGTGGCCACTGTACTATAAATGTGGAAGGAAATCCCCAGGGGTCTTATAATAAGAGAAGAGAGAGAGAAAGAGAGAGACAAGCTTTCAAATGATCACTGCTGAACTGTGGTATGAGAAAAAAAATTTAATCTGCTCAGGACACTTACTCCTTATCATAGCGTGTCTTCAAAAGAGATTTAATTACTTAAGCTTGGATATGTGTGTCGGTATATGGCATGTTACTATATTGGGATTAATGCTCTGAAGCATCTTCCCTTGTCACCTGAGATTTTCTCTGAATGATTCTCATGTATAACTAAACACCGTGTTTAGCATTTTGAGTCTTATGTAAGAGTCCTTCTGCTTCAGTATCCACAGAGCTAAAAACAAGTGACCAGTTTAAATGACATTCCCAGGACCTTTGAGTGTAATTAGTTTTGTATCTTATCAGTGGTAGAGACTGTAGATGTAACAGAGAGCGGCTCTTACCTACCCTACGTACGTGTTCACAATTGAAGAAGATTGTGATTAAAAAAGGGGCATCTAATAGGACATCTCAGATTGTTAAATGTATTTGAGCTATTTATTATCCATCTTTTTATTTACAAGTGGCAGGTATGATTAATATATATATATAGCTAGTAGGAATGGTGCAGCAGATTATATATTTACAACTTTTATCATTTTAGAGCCATATGATCCTCAGGAAAGAAAAGAAATTAAAAAGAAAATTTCTAAAGGACAGCAAGGCCAAAAAACCACTCAGACTAGTACCGACACTAATCCAGTATTCAGGATAGTACAATTATTGTATGTGAGAACAGAAGGTAGCCTGGAGATGGCTCTCTTTGTGTTGAAGTATTTCATCAGGTAAATACAATTGATAGTTTCAAAGGTGGTGTCATTTATAAAAGGTAAAATACAGTTTACTGCTGTTCATGTCATTTTAGGCTGGCGCAATCCAAGAACTGGCACACTGAACACAAACATAAGGGGGCCAATTCCTTTATAGACCCCAGCATACTTTCAACATTCCCCAATAATGAATGATGTATTGTGAACTATTTAAATATAATTAAGCACCACAATGTTCCTATCATAAATATAAAGAGAAGGGTAAACCCCTTTAAAATCCCTCCTGGCCAGAGGAAAAATCCTCTCACCTGTAAAGGGTTAAGAAGCTAAAGGTAACCTCGCTGGCACCTGACCAAAATGACCAATGAGGAGACAAGATACTTTCAAAAGCTGGGAGGAGGGAGAAAAACAAAGGGTCTGTGTCTGTCTGTATGCTGCTTTTGCCGGGGACAGAACAGGAATGGAGTCTTAGAACTTTTAGTAAGTAATCTAGCTAGGTATGTGTTAGATTATGATTTCTTTAAATGGCTGAGAAAAGAACTGTGCTGAATAGAATGACTATTCCTGTCTGTGTGTCTTTTTTGTAACTTAAGGTTTTGCCTAAAGGGATTCTCTATGTTTTGAATCTAATTACCCTGTAAGGTATCTACCATCCTGATTTTACAGAGGTTATTCCTTTACTTCTATTAAAAGTCTTCTTGTAAGAAAACTGAATGCTTTTTCATTTTCTAAGATCCAAGGGTTTGGGTCTGTGGTCACCTATGCAAATTGGTGAGAATTTTTACCAAACCTTCCCCAGGAAGTGGGGTGCAAGGGTTGGGAGGATTTTGGGGGGAAAGACATGTCCAAACTACATTTCCCAGTAAACCCAGATACAGTTTGGTGGTGGCAGTGGAAATCCAAGGGCAAAGGGCAAAATTAATTTGTACCTTGGGGAAGTTTTAACCTAAGCTGGTAAAAGTAAGCTTAGGAGGTTTTCATGCAGGTTCCCACATCTGTACTCTAGAGTTCAGAGTGGGGAAGGAACCTTGACAGTTCCCATTTCCTATGCAATGAAAACTGTGGCCCCAACACTGCAATCGGATCATTGCAGGCAGCCCCCGTCCCCATGCACAGCCACAGTGATTTCACCAGGGGATTTGCATGTGTCCGGGGTCCAGCCACGCAAATCCAATTGCAAGATCATGGCCAGTCTGAGTAATAAAGTAAATAGATACATGCAAGTATTTTTTAAAAAAAATATGTCATTTTACTTTTGGCATGTCTTAACTCCTAGAGCAATAAGACTCTCAGCCACAGAACACGATGAGATAAAACTCTTTTGTCCAAACGCTGGCAGAGTTATAAAGCTGCCTTTATTTTCAAAGTATGTAAATGGCATTAAAGTTAAGGTCACAGGGATATGTGGATTGATTCTGTGTTTTACATGTCAAGAAGCAGTTTGGCATTCTGCAGAAAAAAAATAAAGACATTAATATTAAAAACCTCCCATGCTTATAAGCCAACCTGAACTGAATTTTCATTAAATACTCTACGCTTTTGCATATTTAACCATAGCAATAGGTGAATACTGAACACAGCATAATTTAGACACAGCAGTGTCCATTTATCAGCCTTTCACCCAAACAATGAATATTTCTTTAACCAAACAGGTTATATTCTTTCCACCATTATCTACTTTTGAGCATAAGAGCTGGAACTAGGGGTGCTGCAGCACCTCCTGGCTTGAGGTGGTTTCCACCAAATACAGGGTTGGCAGTTTGGTTCAATGTCTGTCAGCACCTCCACTATACAAATTGTTCCAGCACTCCTGCTTTTGAGGGAATATACTGCCACCCTCAACTCAGGTGCATGGGATGCAGGAGTCAGAGGACCGGGTGTAGCTCCAATATGTATTCGTGTGGGTGGGGCAGTTCTATACATCCCTCAGGCTTTAGAGTATGGAACCATTTGGAGCCCAGTGTGTATTAATATGCAGGGGTTTGATCAGTTTACAAATGACTCTGCACCAGACAAAACCAGATGGGGGGGGGGGGGGGGGGGGCAGGCAGGGCAGAGTGACCAGGCAGCTGCTGCCTGATTGCTTCATGGTCATCCTTCCAATCCCTTCAAAATTGCCTTGTACAAAGCTCATTTTCTCAGGCTTTGCCAAGACCAAGAAGATTTGGCCTTTGTTTACAGCAAGAGTAAATGACACTTCAGTTCCTGAGTGACCCTTGGCCATGTGACTGCTATTGTACTAAAAGGTTTTCTGGTATTCAAACCTCCTTATGCTTGAAGCCTTCACTTGCTACAGAAATAAGGTATTAAAGAACCAAGAACAAAATTCCTTCTAATACCAACCAGCTTGTAAAGTAACTCCCTGTAAAGAGCAAATCTAACATAGTAAATTGGCCACTGGTCTTCCAGCTCTCAGTGGCTAAGTGAGAGCCAGCCGTTTGGCATGCAGATAAAGTATTCTGATAGACCTTTCAGCAGGGTGGGAGTTTAGAAGATGATTAAATAACTGCCAAATGATTCATTTGTGAGCAAGTAAGCTTTTTTTTTTTAAAACTGATATGTTTTACTTTACAATACATGCTTTCTTTAGCTTCTACTGCACTGGGTTGAGCCCTGCAAACTGTACTTAACATTTTAATATGAAATCATTAAAAGAAACATATTTTGCTTTCCAAACAACATTCTCCATTTGTGATTAATTTATATTAATGAAATTAAGCACTGTTTCCCTAGTGCCAACTGAAAATTACTCTCTCTAAACGTCAGCAGCACATTTCATGCCTGTTTGGTCCAAATTAGGACTTAGGGAACAAGACTACAATAGCTGGGCTGGAAGATAGAAAGGCAGAAAGAACGCCAGTGTTCTGTCTGTGTCCAGAAGCTTTAATAAAGAATAACGCCTTTGCATTCAGTATAACAGAGTCTGGTTTCTCCTCTGCTGTGAGAGAACACTACTCTATCCACTGAAATTGTTTCTGCTATTAAACACATTTGAGAGTCCCTCTAAGATCTTAATAACTAGTCTGCTCTGGGCTAAGCATATTAAAGAACCAACACTGAAAGATAAGAAAGTGCCAGCCAGCTACACTACCTGGAAGTCTCAGACTACATGAGTCAGTTCAATTCATGGTGCTTCACTAATGCCAGCTCAGTGGGGAAAAAAGAGGTCAGTATTAGGAACAAAGGACAGGGGACTACTGAAGAAAAAAGAACATTTTCTATCTATATTTTAAGGGCTTGGGGGAGGGGGTGCTCAGAATAATTATAGTAGCACTGAAGTAAATGAGCATACTTTTAAATATCATCCTGATTCACAGGTGCCACCCACTTAATTGCTTCTTTCATAAATTCTGCACGTTCTATACATCATGTGAAAACATCAAAAAAGGTTTTGCATGAAAAGCATGAAAAAGGAATGTTATGTTGTAGTGCCTCACCTACTAAAGGTAAAGCCTCCCGCTGCTTGTAACTAGAGCCAGGTTCATCATGTAGTCTGTAGGCAGATGATGTAGGCAGATGATATTTTGTGTGTGAGATAGCACAGCTAAAATATTCTGTTAAGGAGAGTTGTCTTCCATTCCTGCTCTTAGATAAAATCTTCTTGTTGAATCCTAAGAATGAGGGCCATATTTAGCTCATGAAGACTTGAAACTACATGACTGAATTTCCCCCTCCTGTAAATTCTGCAGAGGTCATAGCACCAGAAGAAAGATGTGCGGCTAACTGGTGAAGATTCTTTATTATTATTTGCTGGATGAAAATCACTTGTGTGTTAACTAGCTATATCAAGGAGGAAAGAAACTTTATCTGGAGCAACCACTGAAAGAAGAGGTGGAAATCCGCCTCCTGGAACTGCCCTTGAAGAAAGAGATGCTAAAACCTGCATTAGATGCACCACTAGTCATTGCAGACTACGAAGAGGTCACCCTAACCAAGTTTGTTAAAGCAGGAACAGCTTGTTAAACTTGAATGGCAATTTTGAGGGAAGGACTCCTGAAAACTAGAACAAGACAATACCTTGTAGCAGATGATGGATAATTGCTGTGATTTTTGCCTGCTTGAAATTCTCTATCTGTATTATGTGCTTTATTTTGTTAAGAAATGGCTACATTTCTTCTGAAATCCCCCTGGAGGAGTCAATCACATACCTGTGCCTAGGACATAATGGGAAGACTAATGCTAATGAATGCTTTTCTGAAGGTAAATTGTATGTTAATACTATTTTCACGTATGTATAAAAAAAACAGGTAACCCTAAAGCATTACTTCTATAAGAAGTGAAAAACCATTCATATTCGCACAAATATGTTGGGGTCTGATTCTGTGCACAAGACCGGACCATAAAAGGTGCCTAACTAACATACATGTTTTGGATGCCACACTTTAAGAAATAAATCAGAAAGAGTCCAGAGGAGAGCAACAAAAATTATAAATGGTTTAGAAAACCTGACTTATGGGGAAAGATTAAAAATACGGGTCATGTTTAATTTTGACAAAAGACTGAGGGGGAACCTGTAACATCTTAACATATGTTAAGGGCTGTTAAAAAGAGGATGGTGATTGATTATTCTCCATGTCCACTGAATGTAGAACAAAAAATATTTAGCTTAACCTGGAGTAAGGGAGACTTAGGTTAGATATTAGGGAAAACTTTCTAACAATAAGGATAGTTAAGTACTATAATAGATTACTAAGGGAGGTTATGGAATCCCACTCATTGGAGGTTTTTAATAACAGTTTGTACAAACACCTGCCAGGGATGGTCTAGGTTTACTAGTTCTGCCTCAGGGCGGGGGGATGGTCTAGGTCAGTGGTGGGCAACCTGCAGCCCACGGGCTACATGCAGCCCATCAGGGTAATCTGATTGCCACCCACGAGACATTTGCTGATGTTGACCATCCGCATGCACGGCCCCCTGAAGCTCCCAGTGGCCGCAGTTTGCCGTTCCCAGCCAATGGGAGCTGCAGGAAGCGGCAGGCCGCAGGGACGTGCTGGCCACCACTTGCTGCAGCTCCTATTGGCCGGGAATGGCAAACCGCAGCCACTGGGAGCTGCGGGCGGCCATTCCTGCGGACAGTCAAAGTCAGAAAAATGTCTCCCAGCCCGCAGATTACCCTGATGGGCCGCATATGGCCCGCGGGCCACAGGTTGCCCACCACTGGTCTAGGTAATATTTAGAGGTCCCTTCCAGTCCTTCATTTCTGTGATTCTATGTTCTCCCAAAGATATTCAGTAGTTGCTCTTACAGAGGCATGGGCAGCCTTTCTGGGCCATCTTCAGTCAATGCTGCTAAACCCTCTTGCTCCCTAAAGCTCAAGTCATCCTTCAAAAGATTTCACATTGTACAGATCCTCCACAGCAAACAGCGACAAAATAGTTAGATAGCAATTTTTGCTGACTAACACTGCTTTTTCTCTTGGTCAATGGGTAAATTTTTGCTCTTTCACCAAGCGAATGATAAGAATGTCCTGTTTTCACTGTGCACATAGCACAGGGCATAGTTGTAACCAAGAATAATATGGTTACTGCAAAAAAAAGACCTTCAAATAAGCAAGTGTCCACATTGTTAAGGAGAAGAATTGGACACAGTATATCTTCTAGAGCTCTCAAATTCTAAACACAACTCTCACCATTTAAGTCTGGGATGTGATGCTCTACCACTACAAGAGCTGAGAATCTCCTATCAGGGATCTCTCTCTTTCTGTCACAGAAACATAAATATTGCCTCACTGATAATTTTGCAGGGGGTTATAAACTATATAGAGTAAAATCTTTAAAAAATGACTTAGGAATCTAAGTCCCATTTTCAAAAGAGCCTTACGTGCCACTGCATGTTCAATGTGACTTAGGAACTTTTGAGAAGTTGACCCACACTCCCTTTATCCTTATCAGAGAGGAAAAATAGTCTAGTGGTTAAAACAGCAGTGGGGACTTGGGAGACCTGGGTTCAAAACCTGCCCTCAGCATAGACTTCCTGTGTGACATTGGGTAAGGCACTTAGCCTCTCCGTGCGTCAGTTACCCATATATAAAATAGGAATAATAGTATTTCCCTATCTCACAGAGGAAGTGACAGGTTAAATGCATTTAAGACTATGAGGATCTCAGATACTGTAATATGACCCCCAATTCAAGTTCCTAGAGGAATAGCTCATTAGGGAGATTTCTTTTTGATGTGTTGTGTGTGTTTACTAAATGGTATACAGTCACCGTCACAGTCATGATTTACTTGACACTTGCCAAATGCCCAACCGATAAATGTGGAGGACTCAGACAGAAAAGACACCACAAATGCTAGTCAAAACTGTACTGAATTGGCCATAAACAGAATTCTGCAAATAATGAGAAAAAAATGCCAATTTGAAAAAATGATAAAAGAAGTGAATATCCAACAAATGTTACACAACCATCTGTAGAGCCATCATCTTTCCATACCACTGATAACATCTTTGGTCTTCATAGAGCAACATTTCATATGAGAGAATCAGCAGGAAGTGCTGGGGAAGCTGCCAGATATAGTAAATGTCTGAGCACACCCTTCCTTTAACCATAAAGCATTATGCTCGGTTTCAACTACTGCTTTTGGCCCTTGTAACACCAAATGCTACCATTCAGAGAACAATTACTCCCATCTTGCCAGACACTCCAATATGGGATATATGGAGCTTGATCTTCAGAAGGTGCTACGCACCTACAACTCCAAGTGAATCAACAGGAATTGTGGGTGTTTGGCACCAATGAAAAATCAAGCTCATGTTGTCTGCTTAGATAGCCAATATGCCGTTATCATCTTCACAGCGGAAGTGTGTGTGCAACTGTAAAAGGCAGAACTGAAAGTAATGAGCAAATACTTGGACAAGAAGATGATCTCCCTAGGATACATGGACATGAAAAGGTATCAAATAGTTTTTTCAAGGTATTCTTCCTATCATAAATCATTAACTAGATGAGACCCATCTAATGTCCATTTCCACTATTGTATGCAAAATTATTCCATGGTGGTACAGTCCTTAACTGAGAGGCAACCTAAAATTGTATCCTTCATATGAAACAGCAAGCACCCCCGACAACTACCACTACAGTAAAGGTCTTTTTCATTTAGCCATGTGAGAAGTGGGCCTGGATGGAGATTGGAAGAGACCATCTAATACACTGGTTCAGGAATTTTGTAAGACTTTGAAGGGCAAATTTTATTGTAAGATGTCCTCAGACATAGGGTTTAATAAAGTTCCACCTCCTTAAGGGCCAAACGGGATAAAATTTCTCCTCCATTTTCCCATCCTGCCATTTGAGTGAAATCTCAAAAATAGATACTACTGTATTTCAGTGTGTTTCCATTTCATTTTTTAGCGTGTAATGTTTTGCTAGTGCTCAGGACCGGAGTCAGGCTGATCGGGAAAGAGAAAGAACACTTTTAATAAATTCCAAAGCCCTCAGTTCTATCTGCGTTTGCTTGGGCTTCTGGAAAATATCTAGGCATACTCAGCAGTTTACTGCAGACCTTATCTTTGCCACTGTCATACTAACATACTATCTTCTCATTTGCATAGTTACTTCCATGCTAATCACTTATTCTATACCTTGCCAATGAGCGGAGAGCCAGGCTTAACACTCACAGGTGGAGCTCAGCATAAGAGGTAGTGTATGAGGAAGGACTGACAGAGGTTTCCGTTGCAGAGAGTTGACTAGCATGGTATTTTACCATTTATTAGTGGTTCACCAAATACTAACTCTCTCCTAATACAACTTCTCCATTGAGCACATCTGTGGATCTTGCCTCCAGTTGACAGAATTTTCCGTGCATGACTCCAAGGACCCACATCATACCCACAAGAATATCAATATTTCTCTCAAGGAATAATGAGCATTAAAAAAGCTTTCTAAAGAATGAATCATCCAAATTTAACAGCAAACACAACCCTAAATATGTCCTGCAGGACTGCACAGACGGTTTTCTGTTTTTAACGCTGAAATGTTGTAGTGTACCCTGCACACAAACAGTAATAAAAATCTATCACTTAATCATTTACATGTTGTGTAAAACAGCAGTCTCCTCTTAGTTAAGAGCTGCTTTATGTTGTTTTCATCGATACAAATGTTGCCCAAGTGATTGTGTGGGAGAATACAAGAACAGACTGTAATAAAATTAAAAATAACTTTCCAAGGAAATAGTATTTGGAAGGATTAATTACAGAAGTTCAAACAGGAGGCCATATGCTTTTCCCCTCTTTATAGTAGAACATACAGTGTGCCTGTAATAAAATCAGGGGATGGAGATGGGGAGGGGGGAAATTGTGTGTGCTTGTCAAAGCATACGATAACATCGAAGCACCAGATAAATAAGCAAGATATTTTTATGATTTTATAAGCATCCAAATGCAACCTAATTTCTTTGGCTGCTCCACCTGTGCATTAATATTTTAATTAATTGTGGTCAGTTGTAATATAAAATGGAGAGCAGATTTATTTTTGCATATATATTTTTATTTCTGAACTGTTAAATATCTGTATGAATTTGGGACTGCATATGTCATTCATCTCCTCTCTGGGTTTATTATTTTAAATGTAAAACTGTCTTCTCAGTTCCAGTCATCTAAGTTACAGAGTAAGAGCTATAAGAACTAGCCCAGAAATAAAGGTTTTCCTTGGAACTTAAAAGAATCACATTTATTCTTGCAGTCTCTTTTCAAGCAGACAGAACAAAAATGAAAATATAACCTTATTTTATTTTATCCTGGTGCCAATATATTTTCATATATACTCCCAACATATCAGGTGTTTTAAATAAGTGTTAGTGTTTTAAAAGATTCATAGTTATATAGGAGTTCTGACAATATGTTTTAAGGACTTTTTCAGCATGGTACGTCAAGACCAGATTTATGTACATTTTATGTCAATCTGAATAAAAGTACCTTATGCTTGTAGCACAATATTTTGTTCTGCTTAAAAATTAAGCTTACTTTGGAGAGACTCAGTGATTGATCCTGCTTGCACTGCTATCAATGGCAAAATCCCATTGATTTAAGATGTATTAGGTTCTAAGGACCAAGTTCTGTAAGGTGCTTCACTGGGACTACTCACATGCTTAAAGCTAAGCATAATGGGTACACTCAATCAGGGCCTAAAACATTAACTTTGGGAACTGGAGTCCAGCGTTCTATTTTCAGGGAAAAATCTTTACATCTTTTTCTTTGGCCTGACCAGTTTGAGAAAAATACCTTGATGAAGAGCTCCATAAGGTACAACTGATCAGTTTTGTTTTTTTCAGCTAGGATTGTGGAGTTGATAGAATTAAACTAGAATTTGTCAATGGAAAATCAGAATAAAGATGTAAAATGAGTTAGAGAGGGCCATAAACTTTACTCCCAGCAAGGCAGATATAAGCTGCCAGGAAACCAAAATCCCTCTAAGCGGGGAGGGATAGTTTAGTGCTTTGAGCATTAGCCTGCTAATCCCAGGGTTGTAAGTTCAATCCTTGAGGGGGCCATTTAGGGATCTGGGGCAAAAAGTGGGGACTGGTCCTGCTTTGAGCAGGGGGTTGACTAGATGATCTCCTGAGGTCCCTTCCAACCCTGATATTCTATGATTCCTTTCAGATTTTTTATTTTAATTTCTATTTATAGTGGTTTTGAATTTAGGATGATTAGTCTTTCCACCACCATTTCTACATTCTTTGCTGCCATTTCATTAAACTAGATCTCTGGGATTTTTTGTAACTTTTCTTCATTTGGGTCACTGTCATATAATTCTCATAACAGTCTGTTGATATGAGAATGCTAAATATTTTGAAACCTAAGAACTCAGTTTAAATGAGATGAAGGCCAATGACAGGAGTTAATGTTACTAGATAACACCATTTTATAGTGTGTTGCCCTGGGATATCATGTTGCAATGCAGGGAAAGTGTTGATTCATAACATACCTTGAATCTTTTAGCCTCTGCTAGTAAGAGTTCTTAACATTGTGTTAAAGCATCATATTTGAAAGATATAAGTTAGAGAAAGAAGTTGTATTAAAAATGCAATAGATGAATAGGTAAAGTGATTGGAACACCCTACGTTCATCAAGCTGCAACTACTTTAGCCAATGTTTTCCTATAAAATGTTAAACTGCTTCAAACACAAAAAACAAATAATTGATCAATAGCATGTCTATTCACATATATTTAAATAAAAACCTAGAAAAGGAAACTGTAGATATATTGATATATTCTACACCAGGCAAAACAAATATATTCTAAATTACCTTTCCTGCTTTCTTTACATCAGTCTGTTTCAAATTCCATTGTGTGTAATAACATATCGATGCACTGAAAGTTTGTAATGTAAATCCATCAAGACTAAAGTGAAAAATCCACTAACAGTAGAGCTGGTTTCTATATTGTTTGGACATAATGCAGTACTCAGCCTAAATCATAAGGGAATAAGGCACTTAAAATAGGGTGTCACATTTCAAGGTAATAAATAGCAGATTGATTCAACCTCCCAGTTGATCCTGCAGTTTACTTATATACAAGATGGAAAATAAAGTACCGATGCCATTGTGATTTACTTCTTAGAAATGAGACACTCTATATTAGCTTAAATGAATACAAAAGTCCAGCACTAACAATTTATTACATTCCTAGTCCAAACCCTGTTCAGATCAAGTTGCATTCTTTCTATGCATACTGCACCACAGCTTGCTTCAGCTTCAAGTGAACTCATCATTGACTAAACAACATTTCAGCTCTTTTTTACACAATATCTGTGCTTTTATCTCCATGAGATTCTCCTTCAACAAGTCTAGGATTAAAATAAAATCTAATTGCATATTAGGTGTTTATTTCTCTTCCCCCCCCCCCACCCCCTGTATTTCAATAATTAAGAGAAGCTATTTTACTTCACAGTAACATATGCCACTTTTGCAAAGTTTCTTTCTTTATGAGATTCCTGGATAGGATGCCCTCTCCAATACAACAGTAGATGTGGGATTTTTAAAGAACTCTCAGCAAAGGCCTCTCTCTGCTCCTGCGGAAGTCATTTTACTATTGCCTCCAATCGGAGCACTTTTGCGAATCCAACCTTACACATGCAGCAGTTGTTCTGATGCCACTGATGAGGAAATACCAAAACTCTGTGTGCCGAGTCAGTGAAAGTCCTTCCATTAGTGGGAATAGGATTGGCACCTAAATTGGCATTTAATACTGAATTACTTAAACAGACTTACAAAAAGTAGGGAGGACCATTGTGTTGTGGTAAGCCATTGTTATTTCATCCATTTAATCCCTAGAGTCTTGGATGTTTGCTTAATAAGAGGAAAACTGTTTAAATTTCATTTTGAAAAGATTTTTGATCAAGGCCTTAGAATTAAGAATGGAAATTAGTCTTTTTTTTTCCTTTATGTTTTGACTTGCTAAAATTTACTAAATAATTTAATTGAAGATTCATTTATCTATGAAAAATTTTATAAAAGACTTTGTGGCATGTTCCAACCTGCCCCTTGACTTTAAACTCATCTAATCACATCTACATCCAAGTCACTGAAGGACAAATGCCTTGCCTTTATTTCACAAGTCAGACCTGTGTCCTGAACCAAATACAGTGACCTGGATCCAACGAGACTCCCAGAGGATCTATTTTAGATCTCTTCACCTGAGAAGTTTTTTTAATTTATTTTAGACTCAGCTGATCCTACAGAGCAAATTTACAAACATCAACCTGGCCTCTAAAAATACCAGTGCAATTTGACATGCCAACTGTTTTGTATGTGAAAAAAACCCATAGGTCTGTGCAAAAGACTTCTTTTGTGCATTCAAACTAGGAATGCACAAAAAATATGATACCTCTGCTCCTGATACAGCAAAGCACTTAAAATTAGATAAATTCATGCTCACGGATGTGAGCAATCCCACTGAAGTCAGTGTCAGAATTCAATAAGAGTTAGGCCAGTACTTACATACTGGAGCCTAAAACTTGCATGTACAGAAAGCTTGGTGCGTTTATCCTCTGAAAATGTGTCCCAGGTAGGTGTTTTTAATTATTTAAGTCACTTTAAATAATGGCAATAATAAAATATAAAAGTATATTCTATAAGTACCATAACACTCTATTTGAGATTACAATCAAGACGAGAGAGATACAAGTAAACTACAGTTCTCAGAAGTGGTTGACAACAGAGCTAATTTACAGAAAACCCCAAGACACTTTATTTACTTCCATATAAATGCTCTCATGTGCAAAAGTATCGAACACTGGTGTCATCTAGTGTTTCTCTAAGTCCACTGCAGCTTTTTCTAATAAAGGTGATAGGAATATAAATTGCATAATCATATGCACAATGCATTTTATGTTCAAATGAGTTTTCAAAATTCTAATAGTGCAACAGTGCAAACGCCAATACTTCAATTTCATGAAATTCATTTTATAGAGTAGTAACGTTCTTCAGATATGCATGGTTAGCAATGCCCTATTACTTTTGTTTCAGAGTAAGAAAAATTCATTGCTTCCTGTGGTTATCCCAAAACTATTATTAACCATCAGAGCATTAGTGTTCAATAACCAAATTAATTGACCACCAAAGAACTTACTAGAATTAACAACTGAAGTTTTTCTCTGGTTACCAGGGTTGTCAAATTTTGTTGTTTTATTGCAAGTCTTATTGGTGTTCTTCTCAAAGACCCAGCTCCTGGAGTTCTGCAATTATGTGAGAATCTCAGCTTTCATCAAAAAAAAAAAAAATGTTTCTAACGCTCAAAGTTGCAGAGAAAAGCTTGAACATATAAACTTTCAAGGCTTAAAAAACAAAAAGGCAAATGAAAATAACCCCATAATTATTTATTTTAAAATCTCTTGATTCTTAAGCCAATCTCACGATTTTGGGGCCCTGAATCATGAATTTCCAACACTTGGTTTGGCAATACTTACTGGGTCATTAGACAAGCTCTAATACTTTTTGTTAGAGTAGGCCTCTGGCCTGGTGTTCAGAGTCAAAATGTCCTTTCTCTCTCTCACCCTGCTGATGCTGTCCCATATCTCTCGACTCCTGTATGTATCTAGTGTGTGAGGCACTCTGGGATGGAAAGGGCTATATAAATGTAGTATAGGATGCTTCACAATGCATGGAAAGGTACTATATGCAGAAATCACACAATGCTGATAATTCTGGGTTTCTTCCCTCTCGATGAGGAATAGGTGAGTCCATAGTTAAGGAGTGGGGGGAAAGGCCAGCACAATAAACTTGGATTTGGTCCAATTTGATAAACTCTCCCTCTAAAGAAATTGACTAAATGGCGAAAACTGCTTGATGGAGGGAAAAAATGACAAATTCAACCCTTTTTGCTGCCCTAATCATTTGTCTTGAGCAGCAGATCAAAATTGATGTTGGCATGAAAATAAGTGTTTTGAAAAGATTGGGTTTGAAATGTCATGTTTTGGAAGGTAGGGGGGACATTTTGGGGGGGTGGGGGGATTGGGATTTTTTTTTTAAATGCAGGAAGCACTGTTGCTCTGCCCTTTATGCACTGTTTACTAGAGGAGATTGCTGTTGCTACATGCAATAAAGATAAGCTTTTTACCCAGTGGTTCTCAAACTTTTGTACTGGTGACCCCTTTCACATAGCAAGCCTGTGTGTGTGACCCCCCCTTTTAAATTAAAAACACTTCTTTACATATTTAACACCATTATAAATGCTGGAGGCAAAGCGGGGTTTGGGGGGGGGGAGGCTGACAGCTCACAACCCCCATGTAATAACCTTGTGACCCCCTGAGGGGTCCCGACCCCCAGTTTGGGAACCCCTGTTTTTACCATTCCCAATCACTTCTGCAATACTAAAACCACACACATCTTAAGTTTTCAAACTAAGCCCCTGAAATCAAGACATGGCTGAGAAGAGCAATTCAGGATGGTCTGTTTGGTGACAGAAACCCATTTAGGAAGCAACCTGGGGCAGTTTCTAAACTGCTCCCCACCAAAGGAGCTCCATTAACCGCAAGATGCTCTGGGTGCAATTCTCACTTTGTCAATCTGTGAAGGAAACATAGCCACTGGGAACAAAGGGAAGCTCCTCAGTGTATGTGAGCACTCAGTGATGGTCAGCGTAAAAAACAACAACAAACATGATGGGACGTGTGGGCTCATTATTTCCAGCACTCGCTGCAACAGAGTACAAATTATGTGGAGTAAGAAACACCATCAGTTTTTACATCAGGATTTCCTGAAACTTTTCTGGTTACTGCACCCTTTTAATGTCAACAGGTTTTTTTTTTTTAAAAAAATCTCCAAAATAGTGTGAGCGCTTGTGATCTTTTTCACACCAGACCATGTGAAATTCTGATTGGGATAAATGCTTCTCTGTTATTACCTACAATGTTTAGAATAAATTCGGGGAAGGAAGAAGGGACAGGATGCCCATGTGTTTCAACAGCACCTATCATAATGGGACCCTGATTCTGGCTGGCACCACTGGGTGCTATTGTAGTGTAAATACTCAATAGTATTTATAGACCAGAAAAAAATGATAAAGCAAAAGCCTTTTAAAATAGCTAAATGTGCTTGAATATTGAAAGAATCAAACAATGTAAAGGAAGATACTTGGGAGAAGTCACAAGATTCCTTATGGCCCAGTTTAGCAAAGCAGTTAAGCACATGTTTACAGCAAAACATACAATGGCTTTGTCTACACTACGCAGCTTTTAGCGCCACGGTTGTGTTGCTACAGCCGTGCTGCTAAAAGCCACACAGCGTAGCTGCAGTTTGTCAGCTCTCCTGCCGACAAAAAGCTTCCACCTCCAAAGAACAGCATTAGCATTGTCGGCAGGAGAGCACTGCTTGCTGTCGGCAAAACTTTTGTCTTTCGGGGGTGTGTGTGTGTGTGTAACACCTCTGGAAGACTAAAGTTTTGTCATTCAATTGCCAGTGTAGACAAAGCGTAAGTGTTTTGCTGAATCAGGATCTACTTGATTAAGTTTCATTCTTAATATAGGATTAAGGCATGGTTAAGGTCCCTGCACAACTTTGAAAACCTCAACCTAATTTCTTTGTTTTTCTGGAAAAAATAATTTATTGATAAACACAACTATTTTGGTTATAAATAACTTCATATCTCTATTGACTTTACCTAGGATTTTTAACACAGGCTGCAGAGGATATGTATTGTATTGACTGAAATGGTATTTGAGGCTTTTTTTGGTAATGACATTAAATGTCACTCATTTTTGTAAAGATACAATTTACGTATTATTATGCTAAATATAAATAAAATGGGGGGGAAGTGTACAATGAATGTTTCGACATTTAAATTACTTATCTTTCTCCAATGGATTCCTATGATTAATGGACCTCAGTTCTTGCAGATATTTCTTTCAAGGCTTGGTCTCTTCTGAGATATCATAATTTGTTCATATTCTCCCACTGGTGTCACAATTTTGAGTTCAACATTAACCGCAATTAAAAATCTCCACAGGTATCTTTAAAATAGTGCACTAATTTCTGCTCTCCAGCAAACTTCTATTTCTGATGGTGGCAGAGAATTTTATTGCCTGAAAGCCACTTTGCAATGCAAAAGTTTATAGAAGGACTATGATGGAATATTAAGACAGATTCCGATATATAATGGACCCAATTATGCTCTCACTTTACACCAGTATAGTTCTATTGACTTTAGTGAGTTACTCCTGATTTTGGAGCGAGATATCAAATTCAGGTGCAATAGGCTTTTCTTTCTCTTTAAAATTTTGTGCATACTATCTGGGTGGCCTTTTTCTATGTCTGAGTGGAGGCACGTGTTTGTGCTTGTGTATGCATGTGTCTAAATACACTTCTTCCCCTCCACAGACTTTTTACATAGATTGATCTGGCAAGGTAATTTTCAAGCAAAGACGGGATTTTTGACTAACACAATTCTTTCTGCTACCATGAAAACTAAATATTTGCTGAGGAATAATGGTAGGGTAAATTTTTCAAAAAAAACAAACAAAAAAACCCAAAAACCAAAACCCCAATACTATGGTAGAAGTTTAGACGCAACAATATTTTAATGGCGCCCTAGTAAAACAGTGGTTTTCTACAGCTCTATCTGCTACCTTTGTGAAAAAACCCTGATGTTTGCAAGCATGCAATTACAGAATCACAGAAAAGTCCTTGCATTCAAAACCCAAACTAGCAGATTTTTTTTAACGATATTAAAGGATTTTGAGAGGGAGTGGTTCAGTACTTTAATCTACTTCATTTTTATTTAAAAATTGGTCATGTGGGCCTTAACGACTATCTTTTCACCAGGTGCGTAACATCTTTAACACTCAAAAAAAAAAAAAGTACTGTGTATATATACATCTTATGCCATAAAAAACTAGTTGATGTAAACATCAAAGGGTTTACTAGAGAGTGTAAATTTATAAGAAAGATTAGATAATTACCGCAGAACAGGTGCAATTCAGGAATACTAATGGCACGTGAAAGAGTATTTCAGGACGTTGAAACAAATTGCTGCTGAAAACTGCTTTTCATTTTTCTAAAAAAACACACCATGTTTGGAAAAAAAACAAGGTGGTATCATCCCACTTAATTACGAAAGTCAAACAACACGATGACATTCTCCACAAAATGCATGTGAAATTCTTCCCTATTTTAGGAAGCATTTTTGAGAGATGCTGTTGATTCATAATAATTATAGGAAGCCCATGGGAACAGTAAATCTCTGCATTTTAATAATAAGGGAGGGATACATATTTTCATTAGATTAAGCTACTCACTTCACCAAAAGATACGAGAGCCAATTTGAAGCAGACCAATAGATCTTCGTAGTAACTTTATGTGAGTAATTTATGCCATCTATTCCTCTGCTTTTGATGATTTTTTTGATGTTTGTTCACTGGGGAGCGGAGAAGAGAATAGATTTGGATATTATTTTTCTTGCTGGCTTTCCTGAACTTTTACCAGCAGATTTTTCACTCCTCCTCCAGACTTACGTAGCTCAAGGTAACCTTACCTACTCGCTGCAGATAAAGTGATTAAAGTTTAAAATTGTCAGTTCCTTTAGCATTGCCCAAACATCTGCAGTAATCCTTTGGCATTCCCTATACTAAGTAGGAAATGTCACAAAAATACAGAGGAAAAGTTACCTAGTTTTCTAAGGCCACTGCTGGCAGGAATCAGGGATGGTAGCAGAGCCAGTCTGGAAGCAGATCCTCCAGCAGAGCAAGTTAGGGCAACCTAACAAGGGCAGCTGGCCTGTAGTACCCTGCCTTATGGCTACACCATCCGATTGGTTGGAAGGCTGGATCCCTGGCTCTTAAGCCCAGCAGCTGCTCAGCAGCCGCTCAAGGCATTTGCCCATGGCTGCAGTAGCTCCTGCTTCTGCTTGTTCCCAGCCCTGCTCCTGCCTTGGCCCCAGCCTTGTTCCACACCAGGTAATCAGGTTCTGATTCTCAGCTCATATTGCTGACCTCTAACTTCAGCTCTTACCTTTAGCTCAGGCATCTGGCCTCTGACTCCGGTTCTGACACTGGGCTCCAATTCCTGGCCACCAACTCCTGTTTTAACCATTAGGCCTGAATCCTGCTCTGACCACCAGGCATGACCACCCGTATCCCAAAGTCACTGACAGTTGCCACTTTTTGAACACAAGCACCATATACTGTACTAAGCAGGGTATGTTGTACTAAATGGTAATTTTATCTAAATATGAAGGCTAAACCAGAGAGCTCTGAGGATCATCAACATACTTGCTCCATTTGTTCAGGTTGCCCTTTTCAGCTTTGGGCTTCAATCTCAACTGTTGGCTTCTGGTTAATATTTGGCCCTCTCTAGTACTGACAGAATGAGGGATTCATAAATGCCATGGGTATAGCTGAAAGGACCCTTAGTGATAGCGAGTTCTTTCTGCATGATTAAAGGGTTATCAATGAACATGGTAACCTGCTATTTCCCATCTAATATCCAGCAATGATTCCATTGAGAGGGATGGATACTGTTCTGGGTCCACTAACTTTGGACAGTATTTTCCAATTTTCCTTGTTGCTAAACTAAGTTTTTACAAATTTGGTATCAATTTTCATATGTTTGGTATAACAAGGCAAAGCACTGTGCACAGCTGTGAGACACAATGGTCTTTCCCCTCACTCTCTGGAACTGGAGGCTGATAGTGAATTTTTCAAATAAACTTCCCCCCTATAAAATGGCCTCTTTCTGAAAACCAATTTTTTGTGTTATTGACTTTTTCAAAAAAAAATTGCAGAATTTTTTGTTACAATTGAATTTTTGAATTGAAAATGTTATCAAAAATGTATCAAAAATTGAGTAAATAAAATTCAAATATCCCTTATGATAACTATTTTGGTAACACCTTCAATAAAAAATAATCAAGTTGAATGAAAAAATTTAAAATTGAAAAATGTTGAACCCTGTAACACAACTTTGAAATTTTTTCATGAAACTGTTTTTCCATTTTTCAATGACCTCTAGTGCTTTGCTTTTTCCATCCAATCCTTGATACTCTGAAAAACAGCCCATCATTTCCAGCCATTTCACATTTTGTGAAAAGGATACTCTGGTGGTTCACATTATTAGTAGATTGTCCAAACAAATCCAGCCAACCATATCCCAGACTTCCTAGCACCCTCCCGAAATGTGGCAGCAGTGGAGTAGTGTGGGAAAACTTGCCTGCTCACCAAATCTGACTGTCCAGGGGACAAAGAAAGCCATCCCATGGGATTATGGGATCTTGGGTCCAAGCCCTGTGTTGGCATGATTTGTGTGTAGTCAGAAAGGGGGTTAGGCTTGAGCCTGAGTTTGAACCCTAGGCTTAGCCTGCAGTGTAGACTTACTCTAGTTTCACTGAGTGTTCTCTCTTTATTTGCATTGGCAAGTAGGCTTGACATTAGTCAATTTTGTTGAACACTGACCTCCTGCTATAGAAGCAAATCATCGTCCAGAACTGTATTGCACACAACATTGGGTTTACATTAATTCTGAAATCTCCAAAAATTCTCAGGGTGCTGCCCTTCAATAAGAGTTCTCCATTTGCTATGAGTGGCAAACAGCAGCACCCATGCCTAGTTACATGTTTCAGATCTCCTGCTGCAATGGGGTCAATCCTTGTCTTGCAACATTTGGGCCAGCTGGCTGACTTAATAGTTGGATTTTCAGTTATGTCTTTCACACTACCTTGTTCTCCTCTGAAACAGAATTTATTTCTGCATCATTGCAGATAAGCCTATTTCACCTTCTAATGAATCACTGGCCAATTCGGCAGGACCCTTTCAAGCCACAATCAACCTGGTAGAGATAGATAGTGATAATCTACCTTCTTTATCCATGGAAGCCCACAGTTATGGTCATCAGTTGCCCTACAAATTTCTACACCACAACTTTGTTTTGTTGCAGGGGAACATGAGTGAGTTTTTCTTCACGTAGATGAAATGGAGACGGGATGGGTAAGTAAGTTACACATCATCATATTATGGGTGTAAATAGGTGCATGGGATTTTAGGGGAGTTTAAATTAGCATAAGAGGAGACAGCAAGATGATACAAGTTATTCCAACTTAGACATAACTCTCAATTAGTTCCCCTGCAGTGCCGTTGATATAGCAGCTTCTCTATCGTCTTTCCTTCCAAATTGGGAAGGCTCCGACAGAATAACTCAGAAGAAGAAATGAGCTTGCATATCTTCACTATGTTCTTTTTGGTCCTGCCACAGAAAATGCAAGCCCTTTTTCTTGCCTCCTCTCACCTATTTAGAATCATAGATTCATAGACTTTAAGGTCAGAAGGGACTATTATTATCGTCTAGTCTGACCTCCTGCACAACGCAGGCCACAGAATCTCACGCACCCACTCCTGTAACCTAACCTATGTCTGAGCTATTGAAGTCCTCAAATCATGGTTTAAAGGCTTTGTACTCTTTGTCAACCATGTTCAATGTTTCCTTTTCATCCTGACATAGGCACATTCACTGGATATCCCTTTCTTCGTGCAGTGATGTTCAATGTTGCACTTTCCACCACAGTGTTAACTTAAGAGGTCTCTCAACCAACAACTCTAGACAGACAGACCTATCTGATCCCACCCATAGTGTACCCACAAAACTTGAGTTTGATTAAAAATACTACACTTCTGTAGTGCATTTAACACCTTTTGGATTCCCAGGCTGCAGTTTTCACTGAAACTGAAATTTCCACAGCCTCTTCAAGCTCTGAAAATAAGTACTTTGTAGAGCCACACTGTATATACCATAGAATAGCCTGTCATAAAGGATCTCATTTAACAACATCATTTTCGCAATGTTGGGCAAGCCTGTAAGATTGCCATAAATTGCAAAATAAAAAAGCTCCCTTTTCTTGCTTTCTTTTGTGAAACAAGAATCACCAGAAAAAAAGAATAGGAATACTTGTGGCACCTTAGAGGCTAACAAATTTATTTGAGCATAAGCTTTTGTGGGTTACAGCCCACTTCATTGGATGCATGCAGTGGAAAATACAACAGGAATATTTTATATACACAGAGAACATGGAACAATGGGTGTTACCATACACACTATAACGAGAGTGATCAGTTAAGGTGAGCTATTACCAGCAGAAGGGAGGGGGGGGACTTTTGTAGTGATAATCAAGATGGGCCATTTCCAGCCGTTGACAAGAACGTGTGAGGAACAGTAGGGGGGGGGAAAATAAACACGGGGAAATAGTTTTACTTTGTCATTACAAAATGTAATGTAATGACATGTAATGACAAAGTAAAACTATTTCCCCACGTTTATTCTTCCCCCCACTGCTCCTCACACGTTCTTGTCAACTGCTGGAAATGGCCCATATTGATCATCACTACAAAAGGTGGGTTTTTTTCCCCCTCTCTCCTGCTGGTAATAGCTCACCTTAACTGATCACTCTCGTTATAGTGTGTATGGTAACACCCATTGTTTCATGTTCTCTGTGTATATAAAATCTTCCTACTGTATTTTCCACTGCATGCATCCGATGAAATGGGCTGTAGCCCACGAAAGCTTATGCTAAGATACATGTTAGTCTCTAAGGTGCCACAAGTACTCCTGTTCTTTTTGCGGATTCAGACTAACACGGCTGCTACTCTGAAAAGAATCACCAGCTGATTCAGAGAGTAATACAAGCAAAGTATGTTCACAATCTCTGATTTTGTTTTTGTTCTGGTGCCACAAGATTGCATAACAGGAGGAGGTTTACCAGAGTGGGTACAAGCCACTTTCCAAAGCAATAAAATAGAACATCCAATGGGACAATTTCCCTGCTTCAATTCTCATCAAAACAAAGTCCTGTTTCAGCGGACAGCTATTGAACAGTATCTTGTGTGGTATACTAAAAGCATGTGTCCACTGCCAACAATGCCTTTTTGATTTTAATGTGCATCTTAATATTTCTCTCACTTAGTTTCATTTAACTGCCACAACCCTTCCTCCCACCCTGTCCTTATGCTGAGTACTTTCTTTTCTCTTCAGAAAGCTTCTCTTTCTCATTCCAGGACCTGGGAGACTTTGCCCCATTCAGGCCCATCAGATTGGCTTCTCCCTCACCTACCCAATCCTCTTACAGACAAAAAACTGTAACTTTACCAGACTGTTTGCTTTTTCATTTTTCAGAACAACCGGCCCATTTTCCGGTGTTTTTTTCCCCAATAGCAGTAGAGTCATTTCATTCTCATTACCATTATTACCTTGAGAATTTAAATAGACTATCACACAAATAAAAGGTGCAGGAAGCATCTGTGGTCAGAAACAAATTTGTGTCATCATTTTTCTGCAGAGAACACAGATTTGAGCTGGCTGCTGCCACCCCATAATTTTCAAGGTTACCTATTTCAAGTGAAATAATGGGTGAAATTTACCTTTGTGAATAGGAACGGTACAGGCCCTATGTACCACTTAAATCCCACTTACCCACATGGGGTGAAATTCTGGCCTCACTAGAATGACTGGCAAGACTTTCATTTTTCATCTTTCATTGATAGCAATGGGGCCAGGATTTCATCAATAATTTCACTCTCTGTGAAGAAAAAAAAACCCAGAGAATATCTGTAATATAACAGTTATGTCCCAGTGGCAGGCCTGTGTGTTCCTGCACTAATTCTGATGTTCTGTGCTTGCCATTAAACAGCCTACGGCAGTTCTCAAACTATGGCCATTGGGTCTCCAGTGTTCAATCAGACACATATTTGGCCATCTAGAGAATGAAAAATGTTGAGACTGAGCCAGTGAGCACTGGGAGCCCATGAGACAATCTCTCTCAAAGTGGCCCACAGAATAGAGTTTTACGGTGAAATCCTGACCCCACTATCTCCCATTAACTTCAATGAGAAAGATTTCACTGCTCAGATTCATATTTTTTTGGTAGGCACTATTACCATGTGCAAGCGAACTTCCTCCAGTGCTTGTAAACTCATTTGTTATGCTCCCAATGACAACTTATATGCAAGAGCCTTCTCACATGGAGTCCTTTTTCTGATGGTGCATTGACATGTTTTCACTCCTACTACTTGGCACCAAATTAGAGATGTAAACAATTGGATAATGAAAATTGACACATCCCTTAAAATTCTTATAGTTAAAATAATAAAGCATATGTGTGGAAATGAACGTTGATTGGAAATGTAAAAATTAATGGTATGTTATAAATTGGTAAGGAATGACCATCCTTATCTTTGATTATGTTATAATATTCACAGCGTTTTGAGAATAGATCAGTTTGATTTCTAATAAGTAGCTGTAGTCAGAATAAGAGAACGACTTAATATTTTAATTAAAACAGATACATATCTAGTTGAAATACTATCCAGTCACTAAAACATTTCCAAAGGAGGTGGTAACATAGTTTGGCGCACAATCCTAACATACTTTTCCAGACAATTTTCATTATTATTCTGAGGAGGACATAGACATATCAGACAGGACTGCATCATTATGTATGCAACAGACCCCTTTATGAAATAACTGAGGCATCAAATGAACTTTCATTGTTCATTTAAAATATGGAAACATTTAAAATATTTTTCTGTAAATTACAGTAGCTTACATGTAATATTTCATTTCACTGATTTTAAATCTACACTGAAGGCAAAACTAGTATGAAGAAAGTCTCTGATCATGCTTATAGTTGTAGACAGATTTAATTATTTCTTTCTTTGAAGTTAGACTTCCCCAGTAATTTTTACATATGAACTCAGTTCACTTGGAAGTGAGCTATCAATATCAGGAATGTAAATACATACCACCCTTTTTCCATTTTATTTTCTACAGTCTTTAAAGCTTTTTTCAAATCCTAAATTTCATTTATTCAAACACTGATGAAACATCATTAGATCTCCAAAGCTGGAGCCAGAATCATTATAAACTAGGCAGTAAGGGTGGGGTTTTCATCAGAGATCAAGATTGGGCTAACTCTGCTCTACTGAAATCAACAGTTCAAGTCCCATTGGCTCTATTGGGAACAGAGTTAGGCCAAAGGTGAACACTGTTGAAAATCCCACCTAAATGCATTATGCATCCTCTAATTGTGGACTGGTAGGTTACCAAAAAAAATCCTTATATTTAGATATTGTCTTTCATCCCAAATACCATCAAAACATTTCGTATCGTCAGTTTAGTATCACTGACAGCTGGACATTAAGGGAAATATTTTTTCATGCACAACATGTAGCCCCAGACACAAACACTTGTGCATCTATGTTCCAAATATGCCAGAAGAATAGTTAGAGGCACAAGTATTCAGATTATCACTTGACATTAAACAGCAAGTACAAAAATATCAGCATACTTCAGTTGCTGTCACAGGTAGCACCCAGAAGAAGATGGCTGCTCTACTGAAACTGTACGCTTTGTGAGGGTGTTGGCTTGTGGTAAGAACTTTAAATCAACATATCTAATCCTGACATGGAATCTCTGTGTCGCAATGGGAAAGTCACTTACAAACTAAGAGCGAGAGGTTGGGTACTTAAAAAAATAGTAATCCAGCACCCAGCTAGATTTCCACAATGAATGCACCTTTTTTTAAGCCAAGAGGATTCCAATAGAGCTGGTCAAAAAATGGAAATTCAGGTCTGAATCAGACTGACCACCGGACATTTCCAAGTTTCCAAAACATTTGAAAATGTGGAGGTATCAAAATATTTTGTTCTGATAATGTCAAATCATTTTGATAAGGTAAAAATGTATTGCTTTGACAATATTTAAACCTAATATAAATATTAAAATATATTCTATATAAATATATAATATGTGACCTGTGGATATTACGATTTTAATTTGAAAGTTTAAATGTTTATTAAACGTTTTGCAATTATTGAAACAAAATGAGAAAAACAAAAATGATTTAGACTTTCTCCTTTCAAATATTTCAGTGAAATCAAGATGTTCCCATGAAACATTTCAATTTTACAAAACTGCATTTTCCAGTGGAGAACTATTCCACTGAAAGTTTTTCAACTAGCTCTAGATCCCAAGGAGTTTTGAGATGAAAAGTAGCAGAAGTAACAGCTTGCAAAGAGCTTTCTGTAGCAGCTCTCCTTATTTCTGAAAAGCCATTTCTCCAGATAAAAAATTCAGGCTAATACACTCTAATGATCATACAGAACACAAGTTCAAGAAGAAACAAACAAGAAACTACTGCACTGCATTCTGAGTACTATCTTTTGCATTGTTCTGACAATTGCTACATCTAAATTGCTTATTTGAGACACCCTCATTGCTGAATTCAAATAATGAATGAAAACGCGATCACTTCGGAAGCGGTCTCTCTCTGGAGGGTTAAATCCTTCTCCAAGTTGTTTACGAAACTGTCACTTGTTGAAAAACAATCTTTGTTTACTTCAAGTGGAAAAGATGGGAAACTAATTATTCAATTAAATAGTTCAGTACCTATCAGTAAACTATTTATCATGTAATGCTTGATTTCTATACACGGTCTAAAATTCTTCTGACTTCAGATCTGACATGCAAATGAGCTAGCATTCATTACCTTGGAACATTTCATTACTTTTCATTGTTACATGACATTGGCAATTTCATACCATAATCCTTTTTGTTGAATGGTTCCTAGATTAACTCAGTGTAATCCATTTGCTACATTTTACTTAACTCTGCCAAAATATACAAATAATTGATTTAGACTGTTTTCTACAAAATAAACCCAGACTATTGCGCTGCCCCCCGCCCACCCGATATACACATAAAGCATAGATAGCATTTGTTGAGATGAAGCGAAAACTGATATATGAACCAGTTCATTTTTCAGGCATGCCAGCAACATCAAGAAGGTAAGAAAGCTGATACGCTACCTCTTCTGTTTTGTTATGAACAAGTGCTTAAACTGGGTAACAAACTGTTTAATTAGCATGGAGTAATTTAGTATCATGAAAATTACTTGTGCATAAACTGCAGATAACCTTTTTAGTGAGGTAAGTATATAGCCGTAACCCGAGAATAACCTAAAGTAGAACAGGTTTCAGAGTAGCAGCTGTGTTAGTCTGTATTCGCAAAAAGAAAAGGAGTACTTGTGGCACCTTAGAGACTAACCAATTTATTGGAGCATAAGCTTTCGTGAGCTACAGCTCACTTCATCAGATGCATTCAGTGGATGCATCCGATGAAGTGAGCTGTAGGTCGTGAAAGCTTATGCTCAAATAAATTTGTTAGTCTCTAAGGTGCCACAAGTCCTCCTTTTCTTTTTTCTAAAGTAGAACGTTCTCCAATTATCATCATTTCCAGTCATCACATTTTCCGTACATAAAACATTTGGTCTAAGACATGACAAAATCTCTTTCTAAATTACACAATAAAGCATTGGAAGTGGACTTTTCTATTTAAAAGGAAGTATGAACTCATTCACCTGTGGGGAACACTTCATAGTAATGGACATGTAAAGTGTAACCAATTGTAGGTTCCATTATCCTACAAAGCTGCTGAGACTGTCCCATCCCCTCCCATATTTGACTATAATAAAAGCATTTCTCCGCTAATTAAAGAGACCACAGCTTCCTTTAGAGAAAAAACGCAAAACACGACTGTTCTATGACCACCAGTAGGTGTAGCTCCACCTCTGCTGTAATATAAAGCTTCTGACCACCTGTATATCAAAGAGAAACCTTTCTTCCTAAGCTTTCCATATTCATCTGTTGAAATCTCCTTCCTTGTACCGAAGGCGTATCATCTTATTGTTCTTTGTTAAGTGCTGACAAAATGTTCATCTCTGTTCCAGACCAAATTAAGACAATCCCAGCTCCAAGGAGCTTACAGAGGAAAAGGACAAACAAAGGTAAAATAGGGGCACAGTGGGGGAGCGCATGGAGATGTTAACTTAGACAAACAATGACAAGGAAATATGATTGGCTGGTTTGTGACAAGGGGAGGCAAGGCTACTTAGGACTAAGTGCATATAGGCGTCCTGACCCATTCCCTCCTTCCAGCACCCCAAGAATGCCTCTCCTTGCACAGTACCCCATAGTTGTCCAAAGGGGATGGCCAACAAGGAAGTGGTCAATGACCTAAATTCTTTGGTGTATTTCATAAAGCCATGCTGAAATATTATTTCCTGCTTTTATAAAGTGAACATCACTCTAATGCATCACCAATGAGGGCCTGATCCAAAGCCTAGTGAAATCAATGGGTGTCTTTCCATTTACTTCAATGCATTTTGCAATACATAGTCTACTGTTGGCCATTGAACACAATGCTATGTAATCTCATTACTTCCATAAAGTTACCAATTTCAGCCTTGATAGTTCTCCCAGTACTCCAACATCTGCACCCATAGTACATGTATCTATACATATAAAGGAGCATTTCAGGGGTGCCTTATAAATCTCAGTTCTGATGTCAAACGAACAACTGTTATTAGCAATATAAGAATGTGACTTTTCGAGGTACTCGGGAGAGAGAGTCACCTTGTTCTCCCCACCCCCCGCCTTCAGCATGAGGGACACCTGAGTGTGTATAACTGGCTGTCAGTTCCCTGACACCTCCAGCCTATTAGCCACCAAAGCAGCCTTTATTTTTTTTGCTTTGCAGGATAAAAATGGGTACATCCCCATCCCTGAACCCCATTGACACATTCCCCAGTTGTGCCCAGCCCTTTACACACTGAACACTCACAGAAATACCAGGTCTGCTGTTCCCGAGAGAACAGTGTACACAGCAGCTTGTATAATTCAACTCAGGATCAGCAACCTTACTTAATATCACAGCACTGAGTTATATTCATAGTGAAAACAAGGATAAGTTTATTACCACAGATTCAAAAGAGAGTGAGTAAGGTTAATGGAAACAAAGGTTTACATATAAAAGAAAACAAAATCATAACATGTTTTCTAGAGACTAAACTGAACTAATTAGGTTAACTTCCTATCTAATGAAGTTTATCTCATCCAAAGCCTTTTGCACTGTCTTCAACCAAGGCTGGTTGTGATACCACGTTCATCAATGTGTATGCATTGCCTGTTTACTTCCTAGGTGCAAGATAAGAGTGCATGGATATCTTCTTTGACTTTTAGTTATACCCCCAAAGTTCATGGTCTTATACTTGGTCTTGTGTCCTGCTTCCCTGTTGATTTCACATCTCTCTATTGACTCCATACATAAATGGATATCCATTGTGTTTACAGTGCTTAATCTACATCTCAGCAGGGAGACACCTGAATGAACATCTCTCATCTGAGAGAAAACCTGATTGCCAACTGTGCCTTGACATGGACTTTAAAACATTTTCTATTATATATATTATTATACATATGTAAGGAGCTGTGTGTGTACATACACACACACACACACACCTCTTTATATAGTATCTGTACATACATTTCACAATGATATTAAATGACCAATGTGATTCTGTGTTTCATTTCACAAGACATTCTCTGGTGAACCAGAATGTACATACCAGAATCAGGACATTCTTGTAACCTCCTTGCCAGTTGGTATTAAGGGTTCTTATCTCGTGTAATGTTGGGGTTCCTCCGAGATCTCTTCCACTCAGTTCCTCAAGAACTGGGTTCAACTCCAATCTCGTCACTCAGGTTCCTTTATTTGGCATACAACTAAGCTACACTAAGTTGATCAGGTGCAAGCAAAGGTTGCAGGTACAAGTTACACAGCAAAACTTTTCCTTGTATATTTTTTACTAACACCACCTGCATTCTTAACTATACATTGCATCACATGCTTAGGGATTGGCTTGGTTACTCTGCAGGAACCAAACCCTGTACATCATGCTCTGTCCACACACTGTGCATGCTTGACTTACTCTTTACCTCATCTTACATTCCAGGCTTATCTTGTCCATTGTAAATAGTACCGGGTGGGGGGACATCTCAGCTAGAACAGAAAGCCTGTCTGTAACCTACTGATGCATTTACTTTCCCCGGTCATGCCCACTAAGAAATGAGGCAAGTTACTTATGTGAAGTTACTTATGACCAGGCCCACAGGTCACAAAGAACATGTACCTAGATTACAGATCATTAATAGCTGTGTGTACTACAAACTCATCCAGATTTGGTAGATGATATCACCACACTGGAGTGGATATTAAAACGTAACTCAATCTATAATGCTTTTACATATCTGCTACTGTGAGTAGGGCATCTACAAAGTAAGTCTACAAAGTAATTCTGTCACCTGAATTTTCACCAGATTAAGGCCTCCATTGCTCCATTAAGGACTTCCTGTATGACTGACGGTAAATATTTATACCTCAGTTCCCCTTTGTAAAGTGGGGACAATAGTACTTCTCACAGGGGTATTGCAAAGCATTCAAATAGTATGTACTGGGTGCCATATAAACATGTAATAGATTACAAACACAACATCTTATTTAAATATATATCCTCTGTACCACCTTGAACCTGGTGCCTGCTATTATTCTATTTGACTTTGTTAGCTGTTAGAACATGAAAAAGGGATTTATCTTCATATCCACTACTTTCTGGTTAAACCTGAACAGCCCCAAGCACAATGCATTAAATATATTGCCAGGACACCTTATTTTTATTTAAGTTTTATTCTTTGTGTTCTGCACTTTATTTGGGGCTAGAAATTCCATTAGTAGTATTCTGTTATGGGGTACCATCAAATCTAAACTAAAATGGAATATAGGTACGTTTACTTTCCCATTCCTTAGCTAGAGTCAGATAGTTCATCTCATCAGGCACATTCCAGCCATGGTACAGTATCTGAAAATTACATTTTCCCACTTATGCCATTTTGCAAACCACCTAGATTGGCCATTCCTTTGACCACACTGTGCATCATCTATCCTTTGAATATATTACCTGTGGTAATTCTCTGTTCATTTTCTTGTATATCACGGAGCAGTGAAAAAACCTAGTGTATTTGTTGAGCTACATTTTCACTCTCCTTACTTGCCAGCAGATTTGACACAAATTGCATAGACAGGCTTTAAAACATACCCTTAATTAACCTTGAGTACTTACTGATACTCGAAAATCAATTTTTGTTCAGGTAATCATACCTACATAGTTAGCTCCTCATCTGAATTTTGCCCAGAGATATCCACAGCCATGAGGGTACTGATCTTCTGTTATACAATGCTGAAAACTATCACTAGCTTTTGAATGAAAAGCACCACGCTGAAGTCCACTAAACCTGATACTCTCTCCCTCTCTACTAATTTAACTCTGCAGCTCATCTCCACAGTGCTCCAGTCCCTGCCCCATGCCTTCACTAGCTCTTTGCACGTTACTCAGCACTAAATCACTCACAATTTTAACAATATACAAACTACAAAAACCTAAGTCTCCAGATTACCAAATGGGGTACTTTGGAAAAGAATACTTTAATGAAAACAGAGTCTTATCTTGTGTGGACTGCCCCCGAGTCTAAACATTTCAATTTTAGTCAGTTACCCAGTGAAGAGATATGCAGAGCACTCCTCTGAATCTTTTTCTAGAACGTGTCTTAAAGCAACAGGTTCTTGTAGTATTTATATCTTAGCATGCATGCCATGATGTGTATTCTTTCTGATCCGCCTTTCCCTGTGTAATTCTTGTGAAAGAATGCTAAGTAGACTCAAACCCTCTAAACTCAACCATCCACCATCTTTACTTGTTCTCATTCCACTCATGCTTGTTGCTCTTGTTGTAGATACAAATACCACTGTGGTAATTACAGTTAATGGCTGCCTTTCCATGCCACTAAGGACTGATTCTTGACAACAGTTCAACACCCAATGATATGGTTAACTTTTACCCACTGTTGTCAGGCCGGCAGTCAGGCCGGCAGTCAGATGGCTCACCTGTGTTCTAGCAAAACTACAACTATGGCCTGGACACTTACTGTCAGTAGCGCATGGACTGAAGAACTGGAAGTCGTTGTTGCGGATCACATCTGTAGAAAAGTTAGCTCTCCTTTCTCGTGTGCCCTTCAAGCGTTCTTGATGTACCTCCTCTGTATGTGTTCATGCACATTTTACCTTACTGCTTAGTAGCAGGACACTGTAGGAATTGGATTTTTGCCCTTATTCCTTTTCACCACTCTATCTGTCTGGCACTGGCAAATTATTAATACTCAGTGAATATTCTTGCCTCTCCCATGTGCTGATCATTTGGCACAAATAAAGAAGATGGAGAAGGTGAGTATCCATGTTAAAATCCATGTTAAAAATGGGTCCTCTTCCACTAGATCCCTCAGAGAAAGTTCCCTACATCACTGTGCCAATGAATTTTCTTAGAGCAGCCTCCATCATAAATACTCTGATTAAAATGTAAATTCAGCCAACCTATCAGCTTCCCATTAAGAGGACTCTTTAAAAACACCATTAATCAGCTGAGAGATATGTAGTGAAACACCACTTATCAATTGTAACTGCTTATGACAGTTAACAAAGCTTTATATTTGCCCCAAACATGCGCTGATCTATCAATTATGCCAGAGTTCACTCTCACGCTAATTGTACATTTTTTTCTCTAATGCATTTTTGCTGTTATCTCATAGGCTAATGAAAGCCGGGAAATCAATAAATATAAATTATACATGCAAAGAAGGACTGCTGTGAACATAAAGTTTCTAATTAATTGCACTTGATTAATTTATATCCTTTAATTATCTTGCTAAGCCACAAACAACATAAATATCTTTGCAATCTGGTTATTGCTATGTCAGTCATAAAAAAGCAGACACAGTAAATCTATGAAATCTAGCAAACTGCATTGCCAGAAAACATAGTATGGCATAGCACATAAATATAACAAGACACCCTATGAATAATTTTAGTGTGACAAATTACCACTAAATATGCTGTATGGTTATTTGACTAAGGTTATAATGATGTTATAACTTTAAATGTAGCATATGGAGTAAGCAAAAATGTGGTGTTAACCAGTAGGATTATAGAGGCTGCTAGAGATATAAATGTATTTTAAAAATATTTCCATTTGTACTGCAAAGTTAACATTGCTATGATTAGGTGTGGCCAAGGAGCAAGTTATTTAACAGTATTCTAAATCAGAGTATCTGTTTTACTGTCTCTTTGCACTTACAGATAAGATCTCAAAGCAATTTGTTTCTAGAATGATTTGAAAGTCAGAAATGAACACAATAATCAGAACATACTAATGATACCCAACTTTCCACTGAGTTAAACCAGTGCTACGCTGTTGTCCTCAACTAAGAAGAAACTGGTTCGTCCTGACATTCTTCCATTGTGTTTTACATGTGAAGTGTTTTTTTATTCTTTCAAATTTTATCTGCCTTTGCTAAACCAACCATCTGTCACTGATCTGAAATCTAATCCGATCAGTCCACCAGGCTTGCTCTTTGTCCTGTACAACAGCATATTATTGAATATCTATATCTACAACTTTCATAAATGTGTAAAAAGAAACTATCGGTCTATGGAGAGACTCAGACAGAGACCATCTGTCAGTGACTAAAGCTATTCTTTAAAAAAGAAAACATTCATCTGGGATTTGCCCTTTACAGAGTAAACCCACTTAACCTCCCAATAAGATTAACTGTTATTTGTTTCCATTAAATAAAAATGACCATGCTAATATGCATTTAATAGTTCTAACAATGAAAGAAATGTGAACTATTACCGTTTAAAATTCTTTGCAAAATCATACTTTTTTAATTTAATGGCAGGTGTTTTTATTATTGATGAGGTAAGATATATTTTTCTCTTGCAGATCTTATTTCCTTAAAGCTGAGACTACAAGGTTGAAGATTTCATCAGGATAAATATGGAAAAGTAAAAGACAGCAGGCTCTTGAGTCTGCCATGCAGAGAGCAGAGGAATGACTGTATATAAGCCTGACTAATGAAATAAAAAAACAATACCTTAGCTGCACTCTGATGATTTTCACCTGTGCCCTCAAACATCCATGCATTTATGCAAAGAGTTATTTACTAGGCTGATTAAACAAGGTTGCCTTCACGGCAATGCCTGTAGCAGAGTTAATGCAATGTAATGGAGATTGTGCTCCCCTCTGACGCAGCCATTCAGAGAAGTACATCACTGACTCTCAGGCCTGACAAAACATACAGAACTACAGTGCATGATTACCTCTTCTGCCATGGAAGACCACATAAGGAGTGGGCTTGGAGCAAAGGAAAACCCCACAAGCGCCCCTCAGTGTATTGACTGCAGGTCATTCCAACTGGATAGGCAAGGGGCAAAGTTTCTTGTGAAATCTCCCACTCTTGGCCCTGCCTGGAACCTCCCTGCTCCCATATGCAGATTCCTGAACCTTCAGAGCACCCTGAAGGGGAACAGAGTGGATGAGACCATAGATGAAACATTCTCTCCTCCCTTTGTGCAGGCCTGGGGAGATCCATGCAAAAGATGGTTACCCGCTGCAGGCATAATCCAAAGCCCACTGGAATCAGTGGGAATATTTTCACTGACTTCAATGAGTGAGACTACCTGTTCCATGGGCATTAAAACTTCTTCAAAGTATATCCAACTTCAGTGCATGCATTCTGCCAACAGTTAGGGTTTCTGCTTCCCTTACTGCACCATTAAGCATGTGAAAATCACTTCTGGATGAAAATAAATAAATAAATATATGGGGTTTGTTTTGTTTTAGATAAATAGTGCTAGATTTGAATACACTATTCATATTTTTCCTTTTGCTCTACATATATACATGTGAGTAACAGTTATACAGAGTGACTTATGAGAAATTATTAAAGATTTAATTTTAGACCTATAGTTCTGGACTCAAATTCCACCTGTCTTGGAGATAAGGGTTCTTTTTTTGAAATACGAACTGACTGTTATTCACTGGAATTCACCTCACTGTGCAGGAAATCCTGGTTGCATCAGATGGAAGTTTAAAGGCTCAGTGGGCCAGAATTTGAGCTGGTGTGAATTTCAATAACTCCACTGCCTTCAGTGGAATTATTTCCATTTATACCAGTGGAGAATCTCACTCCTGAAATATAACAGGATCCAGAAAATAGCAGCTTGGCTGATAGAGAAACAGTTTTTCTCAAACATGAGATTTAAGAAAGGTCAAAAATAGAGAGAAGATACAAATATCTAAACCTTGTCCTCTTATTCTACAATTATGCTTCAGTTAAATGTATTATTTTGAAGATCAAGCAATGAAGGAGAAACAGATTTTCTCACAATTGTACATATATTATGCAGTAAGGAAGTAGTCATTACCTATTTGTTCAGAGTTGTTCCTCAAACTCGATGAGACCCCATCATCTGTGAGCATTTATGCATGCTGTAACTCACCACAACCCTTCACAATTCAAAAAGCCTTTTCTTTCTATTAACCCTTATACAGCTGCCAGCATATAATTTTCCAGACACTGAAAGCAAGGAGTTGACAATATGTTTGTAAAGTATTACATTCCCATTCTTCCTGTCCTCCAACCTCAGGAAACAGGCCCACAGACTGATGCTGCTCAGTCAAGTATCCCAGCATTGATGTGTTGCCTCTTGAGGCAAGGCTGGAGTTTGTATTTCATTCGTTTTTACAATACAGTGCATGAGAAGCTGGAGAAATGGAGAGAAGCAGGAATTGACATGGGTCAGGATGATGATTTACTAATGATGCAACTAGCTCCTCTGTCTGCTTATTTATGATACAAAATCACCAATGAACAGGAAGACAACTATGGCACATGATATTCATGGATCCATACCTTTTTTTTTCCCTGACTGGAAATTGGTAAGAAAACACTTTCATTCAGTTGAAAAAATACCTATTCATCCAACAAAAAGGAAGTATGTAACTTCCACTGGAGTTCACTGGATTTGTCACTTCAGATATAAAGCACCTAGATAGAAGCAGAGTAGCAAGGTTTGACTGCAATTACCTTATCTTTCCTATTTTTAGAGACAGGACCAGATTATTTTAAGTGCATTTTATAGAAAACCCTTCTTTACTGAAATATAAAGACTGTAATAAAGACAATACAATGTTTTGAAACTGTTTTAAATCCTTCACTCAGCTTTGCCTCTACAGATTTAACATGTAGGGGTTCTAATCTTACTGCTACTAATTAGAGCTTTAGTGTAATTGTGCCAACAGGGTGCTTGGCATAATAATTACTATTGAGAGATTCTAGGGGAGCTGTAACATGCCCACATAATACAGATATGTCTAGTATTACAGAGCAGTCACCTTTGTATGTTGACTCTTAAGTTGGATTTTAACCAAGTAAGGGATTATTTTGCGTTTATTATAAAGCTCAAAAGGCATAAAGATATGTATGGTTTAGGTATTCATTTTTTTCCTCTGATTCTTTTGAATATTAATTAGCAGGAAGACTAGAAGACAATGAATACAGCACTTTTTATTACACATTTCATAATTTGGTCTAGCCTAGTAGGGGGATAATGCACAGAAATGCTTAATTTGACAGGTCACATTATATATTTTTCTCAGTATAATGTTCTCAGTCACAAAATTTACTGTAATATATAATAAACAGGACTAAAAAGTAGGGATGGATACTTTAAATAGTTGCATTGGAAAGTGCCTGTGTTACATTTCCATTACTGTGTTACTGATGTCCAAATATATCCTTACACATCTATTTGAATAGACACATTTAAGGTAAATGCAGAGATCTGAAGTCAAATATAAAAAATTACCTTTACTTAAAAATGCTCAGAGGTTGTTGAAAAGAGACATTTTGCTTCCCTGATCATTCAATAGGTTTTCCTTAGATTATTGGCTCAGTCCCAAAATACAATGATTTCCAGATTTAACCCTTTATAATTGTGAAAATCCAACATTTGCCTACAGCAATTTTTTTCAACTCTATAAACCTCAGATTCGGCTCTATAATCATAACTAACCAAAAGTGTTTCTTAATTATGAGGATTCTGTAAGAAGGTACTTCAAAAGCAGGTCACTTTTTTTTTTTTTGTTCAAGGTACAACCTGCTTATTTGGGTATCCAAAAGCCCGGTTTAGGGAGTAACATGTAAGAGGGTGTAATAAACTATTTTAGGCACGCTGGAGCGATTTTTTTTTTAATCGTTATACACACTTTCAAAAAAGTAGCATGTAATGGCATGTAGCCTGAACCAGAACTCCATTTAGAAGAGACAGGCTTGTTTTTACTGCCCCTTAGTGCTTCAATTTTAAAGTGACAGGAAACCAATTTCTGATTACAAATCAATGGGTTAGAAGTCACCTTCAGACAGCAGTAAATTTAGTTGTTGATATTAGATCGTAAAGGAGGATATTAGAAAAGCTCTGGTGTTACCATTTTTATATGTCTACTTTGCAAAAGTAAAGCAAAATAAGATGAAATAATGTTGCTGCAAAGTCTCTGGGTTTCCTCTCTGTGCAGTCATTCACCTTTTCCAGGACCATTTCTCTTAATGCAACTAAAGTGTGAACTGCATCATTCGTTTGTGCATCATCAGAATAATAAAAATGCCACTTATAGCCATAATTATATACATATGGTGTGCGAGTTAAATGTCCCAGGCAAGAATTCAGTAAAAACTTCCTGAGCTGAGTGTTTTTCTCCTTATCTATACAGTGCATTTCTTTGGTAACATAATGGAAACAAAAACTATGTATGTTCCTGTCATGTAAGATACCTTTTGATGAAGCCTCTTTTTTCTTTAAGCTTTTAAGATAATCTTAGAGAAATCATCAAACTATAAAAAGAAATCAATAAAACAGAAAAGGTTCCCATCATCCCTAAAAAATCCATAACTTTTGCATTTTAATAGAGACACTACAAGACTATACCAGTCATTTTCTTTCTGATGTGTTCCTTTGATTTCACTCTTATCTCACAGGACTCTTGACTTTCCTGAGAAAGGGATTATTGAATTGTATGTCTCTCTCAGATGCTCTTGATCATTCAAGTAGTCTGTACTTAAGAATGTTACAGAGTCTGCTCAGCTGCTGGCTCCTTAGGAACTCATCAGGGACTGTCATCTTAATATTAATTGGGTTTTGTACAGGAATCTGAGTCTCACAATGAGAGGGTTTCAAGAGAGAAGATTATGCCCAAAGCCAGATATAAAGACAAACATATTTAGCACAACAATTATGATAATTGCAGAAACACTCTGTTGAGAAATAAGTAAATCTGATTAAGGGCACTTCTACATGATCAAATATTAATCTGATGTCTTCACTCTAACCTGGTTTGAACATAAGAGGCTTCTTATGGTTTTATGTATTAACAGATTTGTAGAAGCTGAACTCATAGTACCTAATAATATAGTACATCCAAGTCACTACAGTAAAAGGCTCTTTAAATAATGTAATCCACTTAAATTAAAAATAGACACAGATTGAATCATAAAGTTTAAATTAAAATTAAAATACAGTCAATCAATACAACTTTTTATATAAAGCCCAGAATGAACGATTTTAGTACTTTTTTCATTCACAGCATAATAATTTGATATATTTCTTCCTGCTTAATAAAGGCTTAATCTCTTCGTAACAAATCATCATAACTAATATTATCCAGACAGTGACTTAAAACTTTCCAGACATACTTAATACCCACACAAATAGATTAGGGAGTGAAATATGTATACTTTTGGCTAAGTATGAGAATTAATGTTTAAAAATATGTACAGTAGTCACTTCTATATTTAAATCATTTAATTAAACCTGGTCTTTACCATCACTACAACTCAGATTTTTCCATTATTAAATTCACAGGCCAACCTTGTGTATTTGAGTCATGTTACTGAAGCGCAACCTCAGCATGTGATAAGAAAGCTGAAATACAGATAGGAGATTAAAACATCAGCAACAGCAATTGTTCTATTGGTAAAATATATAACTATCAGAAAATACTAATCTTATTATTCAAGACGACCTTGTTGTAATATAGTTTATTAAACAGGTTTTTAGACTACTTTTAAAATTCTGGCACACCATATATTTCACAAAGTAAAATATTATGCATATATCAGACCTATATACAACAAATATCTGCATCTATGCATACGTTTTTGCTGATATTCTGTAAGTATATTTGGGCCTGCATGTTCAGTCTGAAAGTATGCCTATTGTAACTCTTATATAACCATTTGAAAACACATAACAGAAACATATCTGTATGTGGCCAAAGTCTATGATAATGAAGTCAAAGATAATGAAAGCTCATTATCAGACACCTGCAATTTATTTTAGTAATGTACTAATTTATATACATATACACACACACACGTATATATATATACACACACGCACCAACCAGATTTTTTGTAATGCTCAAATCAAAGAGAATTTTCTAACCTTCCATCAGCATTTTCTTTATGTATCTTTATTTATTCAGAAGAATTAACCACATATAGACCTTGTGGAAGGTAAATCTTGCCAGCATGGCTTATCTCCCATAGTAATTAGGCTTGTGTTTCTGCTTTATTAACTCTGATACAACAGTGCCCTGCCCTCTGTCACCAGGGGTACTAATAGATGATAATCACTACGATTTGGAAACCATACAAATTAAATGATGAAGTGAGAGGAAGTGAAGTAAAGCAATGAGTTCTAGGACAAGTAGGTTAGTCATTTAAATACTCATTTTCAGAATGTTAAATAGGAACTTTACATTTAAATGTAAAAAATCATTTATTACAAGGTATAATAATTTCCAAGAAGATAAATATACACATTAATGTAATATTAACTGTGTAAAGATGTGAGAAAATATTTTGTTTGATTATTTTATAGTATTTTACAAGATAAACTTTGTCCTAAAAGAGAAGTTTGGAAGTAAATTTTTTCAAAATTTGAATACAGTGCAATACAGCTTAATTCTCTTTAAATACAATTTTACATTTTACTTTTTGGAAACATCAAGTGTATTTTTCCTCCTATGGTAAATATTTCAACAGGACTGATGATAACCTCCAGAATTTCTCAACACCTAAATATATTTTTGATTTGCATTCATACAAACATTATCTGAAGATATAATTTCTATTTCTTAGATAACACTTTTCATCCACTGATCTCATCGATCGACTTTACATAACTCCCCCTTTTTAAAATTTAAGTGTTTTAATTATCAGAAAAATGAACTGAGACTATGGAAGGAAAACAAAGTTATGCGGTTTACTGAAAAACTGCTACCATTATTTTCCTCCATTTGATAATATTCATCAGTAGTTTCAGCTGCTAAAACATCCTTTTGGCAAAGTGATTTCACATGTAGCTTTAAGTTTTGAATGGCTTGATTAAGAAGTGATAAAGCTGCACAGAGATATGCTGACATGTCCAAATAATTGTCTTCCCCATAAGAAGTGAGTTAAGGCAGGTACAAAAACTCAAAAGGATAACACTGAAAACTGACAGGACATTAAACAATCTTTGCAAATCAATATTTCTATTTTGTATTATTAACACAACACATGTATGAACTCTAATGTAACATCCCACTGTATCATTTTAGTTTGATTCCCACATGGGAATTGAAGATCTCGGAGATCTAAATTACAGAGAGCCATTTTTCTAGCAGATAAGGAAAATGTATTCATACATTGTCCAGAACAGTTGTTTTTAAATCTTCATTTCCTGTTAAGCTAAAGCTTCATGTCAACCCCAGTTTTATCATAAGTAAGGTAGGTGAGTGCTGCTGTGTAAGTAAAATACCTCATTATACCATTCAATATAATTGTTTAGATGAACTAGGTTTGTTCTTCAAAAGTGGACTAAAGATTTATCTCAATGTAAACTTTATTATTCCAAATGTAGAGTTACTTTCTCAAGAATATATTCTGCTATATTATTTCATCCCAATATTTGCAATTTGGAGTTCTCCTAGTTAACTTGGCTACAAAGCATCATGATTATTAACACTTCTAGCTTTGCAAGGGCCTATTTCATGCATTATGAGAATATAAATATCCACAGTGATAATTTATTTTGGAAAGGAAGTACAAGGACCAATGCATTTTTACATTAATACATCTGTTCTAATGTACACATGCACAATATTATACCACACAATGCATGCTATATATAATAAAATAGGTTTCATGTTAAAATTAAAATGTAATATGATTTCAAAAATAGATTTCATATCTGAATACCTAAACAAATTTCAATGGTATAACAATTTTTTTTTTTGCAGAAAAATGGCCATTATTTTGCAAGATGTGCTTCAATGCAGTGCTGCAAAACCTCCTGTACAACTTAAAATTACATCTTATGTTAAAAGCTACATCCACGTTAGTGAATTAGAAAAAGCCTCCTAAAAATGATCATTTCCACCTTTGGAGAGGAAAAGATTTACAAACAAAACACAAATATTGATACTTAGCTAATAATCATCATCCAGCTAGCCTCTCTGTGTTCTGAAGAATTGTATTCCATAGTTAGCATGTTTAGATTCTTTCAATTCTAGCTGCAGATTATGGCAATTAGATATTTATCCTCCATGGGTCTATTTAATGTACACTGTTTTTATTTATGTTGAACTTGAATCCATTATCAGAAACAAAGCTGCATACATATAACCCTAACCAGTTGCTAGAGATGCATACAGACTACTGCTTGTTTACTTTGGGAAGACTAATCTTATTGCATGCATTAAAAATGTTGTACTTGTCACTGACTAACACAGCAAATTGAAATCTTGGAACAATCTTATTTACAATTCAAGGGCTCCACATTTAATTCTTGCATTGGAATTTTTGCTTAACCCTTTTGTTAAAAAAACTGAGGCACAGGGCAATATACAAAAATACCACAAACTAACCTTGAATGCAAAATCATTTCATTTCTCTAACACAATATTTCACTTAAAGATGTATCTAGATGTCATCAGATTAGTCAATTTACCATCTTTACCCCTTGGTTAATATACACTATACAACTGGATATTTTAACTGTTTTGTGCTATTCACACAGCTAGGGATGTTAACAGAAAAATTACTCCGTCCTTTGTATTTCTTAAGTAAAAGCTTAGCTGCTGTTTTTACTTACAGTTCTCAGCATTTCTTTGTCTTCTAAACCATTTTAGCTCTTAATATGAAAGTTTTATGAGTTATTCTATCAGAAAATTCAAACCTTTACTAAGTGACATGAACAGTTACAGTTGGTTTAAGTGTAGTTGGGTACCCCTTATTCCAAAAGAAAAAGCGATATATGGCATATGTTAACATCTAAAGACTGAAAACATAGCCAGTAAAATAGTCTCCCAGACTCAAGGAAATCACTACTTAATTCAACAAACATTTGTTTCAGCTCAGGCATTGCACTAGAAACTTTTAGCAGCTTTCTGGTTCAATAATACTCTGTTTGATATGTAGACTCATAACATGCGGCACAGCACCATCTGCTGGCTTGAACAATGGCTTTGGAGACTACATGGTCAGGAAACCAAAATCAGTGATTCTCAAATCTATCCAAAATACAAAAGGAAGGCATTCTACTCACCTCAGTTCACCAAGGTTTCTAAGACTCTGCACAGATTCACTATGGAAAAAGAGAGAGAGAGAATTGCAAGGTGTGTGAAATGACATTTGAAAAACATGTAATCTCAGATGTAATCTCAGCACAAAGGCCTGATTCAAAGAAATAAAGAAGACAAGTTTCCTTCTTTATGGTCCACAGAAGATCTGCTTTTAAACTCTCTCTCAAACATTACATTCTTGTTCTAGTCTGCATGTACCTTTATGGGTGTGGTGGGTTTTTTGGCTCAACCCAGGGTTCAATCAGTAACCAAATATAACAAGTAGTTGTGTCTTAACTTAATCGTCACTGAAAGTAGCATTTCTCAAGTAAAAGGGCAAAGTTATTTTATGTTTCTACTTGTTTCACATAGGCGTAAAAAGAAAAATATATAAAAAATAAACAAAAATGACAGAATTCATTTTCATTTTGTCAAGACTTCATACACACAAATGGAGCAAGTAAGCAAGCAATATTTTCAGTAGTACCATTAGAGGGCCATAGTAGCTAAGACAGCCTCAAAAACACCTTTAGAGATGTCTGAATGATTGGTTTTCAGTAGCTGTTTAAATAGAAATCTTAATTCTCTTTATTAGTGCTATTTCAGGAGACACTGATATCCATTTCACTTTTAGGTGTTAAAAAGTGTATTGTGTTTGCCGATTCATAACAAAAACCAAATATTTAAAAGGAAAAACTGCAATTGCATATTTAAAAGGAAAAAATGCAATTTCCATACCCACACCAACAAAAAAAAAGCACTTTTCTAGTTCCCAAATAGCTGAGCTATATATCTGTGTGTGTATGCAGGCAGCAGAAGCAGATTTGGGGTAAAAATTAAGAGCCAAATTCTGCAACATCAGTAGGGCTGCTTGCATGAATAAGTGCTACTCAATATGACTAAAGCTGCAGAATTGGGTCCTAAGTCTTTGTTCAGTCTTACAGCTGAGTGAACCCGCTCATAGTAGCAGAACTCTATAGACTGGAAACACAAATTCTAGTTACACTTGTCCCTGTAAATTATTTTGTTGACTCGATGCCTGTTTCATGAGGTATGTAGAGGCCTTTCCTGATGCAAGTTCATACTGAAAATGTCACACATTTAGTATCCACGGTGGGGTTTTGATTACGATTCCCTTTGTGCCAGCTTGGAGATGCGAAGCAACTGAGGAAGAGTGCAAGGCATTCTGGGAAATATTAGCAAGGCACAGTTGACCAACATTAGCAGAGTTACCTCTTGGGCATAACTAGCAGACTTCTTCCTTAAAATCCTATTGCTGATCTTCCCAGGAAAGCACGTGACTAGGACCTGATCCAGAGCCCACGGAAATAAAGAGAAAACCTCCCACTGACTACAAAAGGAACTGAGTCAAGCCCTCAGAGCACAGCATTAAGAGGCAGGAGACCTGGGCTGTGCAGCCTCGTACAAGTCAATTAGGGCCAGCTTTTACTCTCATTTGCTCACACACACACACACACACACACCCCACCACCTCTGAAGTGGCTCTAATGAAATGAACGGTATTACTCCATTTTTATACGGGTATAACTACAAAGAACATAATCTGGCCATTAGCCTCTGTCTCTCTGTTTCCCTATTTGTAAAATTGTGGATCAATCCTTCTTTCCTATCTACCTACCTCACTATGAGGTTTAGCTACCGTCTGTAAAGCTCTACATACCAGAAGCATTACGCATTATCTAGCGTGTACCATATACATATGTATGTAATGAGATGGAGTGATCTGGATTAGCGCATGTGTGAATAGGAAAAGAACAACGCAGGTAGTAAGAAAAATGTCACATAAAGGGATCGATCCTGCACCTCTAATGGGAGTTTTGTCACTGGTGGCATGATCGTGCCCCAAGATGTGCAATAACAAGGAAGGACTTGAGTTTAATATCATCTCTGCTATGTCAATATTTCTACAAAGTTTAATTCGGTGAGATTTAATTCTATTTCAAATTATAGTATATAACTGTCTCTTTCCTTTTACCTTTAGTGACTCTCGGTGGTTGGTACTTATTAAGTATAATTTTATTTGTCACTGTGGTGACATGTAGTTTCCTCAGACAGTATGATGTGGCAAGAAAGTTTGTACGCTACGGTGCATCAGTATGCAGTCAACAGAACTCACTGTTTTACAGAAGAAACAAAAGGTAACCAGAAGTGATATCTCATGGTAAGGCATATCATTCACAGACATCATCTCACTGCAATACAGGAGGGGAAATGTGCATTGTCACAGTATCTGTACAGGACCAATGCATGGTGCCACTACAAATGGCTTATTATTTTAACCCCTCTCAAAGATTCTAGAGGGATAACACACAAATTGAAGGAATGATTGAGATTTAATATAAAACAGAACATTGACAGATGTCGTGACAACAACAACAAGAGATGTCTGACAGTCTATTCCTAATCCCAGGGCCCAGTACTACAAGCTCTGTGCATGCTGAACTCTGATTCTGTAAATTTTTGTTTTGACATTTTTGCTACAGTATTAGACCAACTCAGTTGTTAAAAATAGATAGAGTTAAAAATTATCAATTTACTGTAAAATACATTTGTCCTGTAAAAACAATGGACTAAATCTTGCAACCTGCCAATTGAAATCAATGGCAGTTGTGGGTGCCCAGCGCATCTCAGGGTTAGGCACATTTTCTCCTGTTGGCAGAGATACAATATTACGGAAGTAACAGATATTACTTCTGGTTGCCTCTGGTCAGTTTTCCATTCAACAGCATGTTACCCGAGAAGAGCAACAAGTCACCATCACTGTTTCAAATAAAATCAGCTAACTGAAGGCAACAGGAGTTTGGCCCTGAGAGAGCTTGAAGGTTCAGACGCTTCAGGTAATTAGGGCTACTGTCTTTCTACTGACTTGCACTTTGGGTCAGACCTTTGCACTGTTAAGTTCTGTGGGGCAGGAACTATACATGTTTGTAAGGTACCATGAATGCTAACAGTGCTCTCTAAATACAAAATAAAACTAAAAACAAAAAACAAAAAACCAACCCTCTTGACAAGCTATAGCAAGTTTTGAAAAAGCTTCACTTTCATTAAATACCATTACAGTCAAACCCATTAAGAAATCAGGATTATTTAAAAAAAACAAAGAATTGCTGCAGGTCTGTATATAAGAAAGAAGATAAACCCATTTATTAGATACTGAACGTCATTTGCCGGAAAGAATCAAAATACTAGTATAAAAATTAACTCCACAAACTTTAAACCAACTATATATAGAAACGAGCTCTTATGCTTAAAGAAGACATCCTGTAATGAGTTACATCCATTCACAGTTCTTGCTGCAGGTGTCAATCAAGAAAACACACAAATAATTTTTACCTTTCTTAGGGATGAATTTTGAAAAAGCGATATCTGTAAATACAACCACTTGTGTGCATAGTTGTGGTGTTTGCCTACAACAACAGGTCCACGTCATGCAAGTATGCTCTGCATGCAAATCAGATAAAGTTAAGGAGCCAGTACCTAGATTTGCATATAATGTTCAAATGCAGTAATTAATGCAGATTCCAAGGCTGCAGTTGATACCATTTAAAAAAGCACGGTCCAGTGTTACCGGATACAGACAAAGGAAAATATTCAATATATTCTGCTCTCTATGGTGAGCGTCACAAAAACATGCCTGCCCTGCGAGAATGAGTAATAAAATAAAAACAAATTTCTCCATACAATAAGTACAGTTAGGAAGAGATTTTTATGAAAAATAGGAAGAGATTTTTATGAAAATTTACCACTTTTTAAATCCAAATTTGAAATTTTGACTATAATTGCCAAAATTGTGAATACTGAAAATTTTCAACAAGCCCTAGTTAAAAATTAATCAGCAGGATGAAGCCTCCAAACCCTCTTCCACTGAGCTTTTTCCCTCTACTCCAAGTGAAAACAGTTACTTTAAGTCTAAGGATGAAGTAACTTCACCAGCCATAAATCCCAAGCAAGCCCATGATAGCTTAAACATCCCTTGGGATGGGATTTTCAAAAGCATTCAGCCTTGGCCTAATTCTGCCCCCACTGTATGCAACGGATGTTTAACCATTGGTCCCACCAAAATCAATGGTAAAACTCCCACTGATGTCAGTGGGAAAAAAGCTAGGCCAAGACTGAGCACTCTTGAAATAACCTTACCTTAGACCTTAGTCCATCCTGTGCTTTGCTGCACGCTGGGCTACCCACATTTGCCATCCTTCCCTGTCACCTGCCCTTCTCTCCAGATCTGCCCATTTCATGTTGAGGTGCTTGATGTCATTCAGAACTGTCCGTTTCCATGTTAGTCACAGTCTTCCTCACTTTCTTCTTGCGTTTTCTGGCTTCCATTCAAGGGCGGTATTTGGTAAGCATTTTTTTCCATTCTCAGCACATATCCCAGCCACTGATGTCCTCTTTTGTAGATTATTTGTGAGATGGTGCCTTGCCCAGTAATTTTTCTGACTTCTTCATTCATCTTCCTATCTCTACATGTTATTCCCAATATTCTGCTCAGACATTTGTGATGAAATGCATCCAGCTTTTGCGTATCTTTCTTGGTAAGTTGCCATGTCTCACTGATATATGTTGTGATGGCAACAATTGCTTTGCACACGTTCAGTTTTGTCTTGAGGGAGATGTTTTTGAGTTGCCAGATGTTTTTGAGTCTTCCAAATGCAGCGTTTGCCTTCCTGATTCTTATTTCCTCGGAACTAGTACCATGTTGGTTGATGGTACTTCCAAGATATGGAAAACTGTCCCCCTTCTCCAGTTTCTCTTCTTCAATTTTGATTTCTGTCCCTACAGTCCCATTAACATGACTTTACATTTCTTTGCATTGTATCTCAAACCTATCTTCTCCATTACTTCTTTTACTTGTTTGTGCATTTTTGTAGTCCGTTGGCATCTTCATTGATAAGAGCAATGTCGTCACCAAAGTCTAGATCAAATAACCTTAAGTTGTTCCATTTTAGGCCATATGTACCACTGTTGCATTGTTTTAACTCATGGTCGATGACTAGCATAAACAAAACAAAAAAAACCAAACACCACTTGAAATAACACCCTGAGTTAAATAGGAAAGAGTTTATTAGTATGTGCTTCTTCATGCCATAGAGCAATATTGGCCCAGAGCTACATTTGTACAGGAACATGATTTTCAGAAGGACAGTCACCCTGCTGCTGAATAGGTTGGCCTACCTCAGAGCCAAGCTCTACGATTTTCACTATTTACACAGTTTTGTGGACTGCAGCAGGACAGCCAGGCACAATTAATTTAACAGGCTGTTTCCAATTTTGTAATCCCTTATTGTGATGTTTGTAGCTCTTCTGCACCCTTCCATTTCTGAGTAACCTGACAGTCTGTAAGAGTAGCTGCCATTTTGCACCATGGCCTTCATGCAGCCCATTACAGAGGAGACCCACACTATGTCCTCTTCTGGGCACTTTACATTCTTTTTTCCCTTCATCATAAAGTAAAATTTTTCAGATTGAAAAAAATGGCTGCTTTTTATGCATGAAAAAATAAATATGCATGAAAATCTAGAGCAGTCATCTCAATTTGGCAGTTTTGTTGCACAGCAGAATACTATGGACCAAATTCTGTACTCTGTAATGCATGCCAATCCTATTGGGATTCACTCAGGTTGCACACTGACAGCAAAGCTTTGTTCAGAAACTTCTAATGCCTTAAATTCTTATTCTACTTTCACGAAACGTATCCAATTGTTTGAGTGCCATATTTTCAGCATCCCATAATAGTTCAACTTTCCTCCACAAAGGGAGCTATGGCTCCAACTCAGCAACTTTATATGAACACTTACCTAATTTTAAACTCGTTAGCAGGCACACTGAAATCAATGCAACTAGTCATATGCTTACAGTGAGTTAAGTGCTTAAAAGTACCTTACTCAAACAGGGCCTAAATGAGACTTTTAGAATAGATGTATTACAAGATACAACCATTTGAAGTAGTAGTACCTCAAAGCATTCATTCTCTCCTCCTTTTAGCTTTACCCTAGCATAAGGTCATCTTTGTCAAAACTCTGAAGAAATCCTACACCATAAAAATAAGAGCCATAATGGTTCCATTCATATTACGTTGAATCCAAATGATGATGTATGTCCATTGGTTTTCTGAAGGATCATAGGTTATGAAGAGTTTGTCTTTTAAAAACATTTTCCCCTAATATAAATGAGGATTCTGATAGCATATCCAGCAAGAGGCACCGTAGAGTGAGCATAGCATGGCTAGCCTTAAGGAAATTTTTTCTAAATGTTCTTGCCTATTTTTAGATTAGCACACAAAATTACTGCCTGATTGTGAATAGCTCTTGAATAAATAATGAGCATAATGACCTACGAAAGGCACAAATGTGCTACCGGTTGAGTCAACTGCAAAAGAACAATCTATGAATCTTGTGCTAAATTAATTATCTCATTAACCTTGACCACTTTCACGTGACCTTAATAAGAAGCTAAGAAATTAGACGATAGATATGCAGGTATGTGTTTGAAAGGATTTCCATCTGGGCATACACATTAGGAAACACTGCACACTTAGAGAAATTTGTAAATCTAGTAAGGGAGGAAATTAGGAGACTACGAATATAGCGAGTGTGAGAAAATTAGAGACTGCAGCCTCTGTATTATGGCACAGTTCTAGGTGACAGTTATAACCTTCACCTCTGTCAGTCTTGTCAAGGAGCATAACAGCAAGTGAAAACAAGGGGGAAGAGGCTTTGTTTTGTCACATACTCTATGGACATAACTACAGTAGGAAACGTGTCAAAATCATAGTGTAGACAAGGGCATGTTGTAGTCTGAACAAATGTTTCTGGCTCAGGTAAGCCATAGGCTCTCCCAGTTAGGGTTACCATTTAACACACTAACATACAAACTGCCCTGTATACATTAGGGTTTTAACTAACATATTAAACACCTTTTTTCCTAGTGAGGACAAGCAGGCCCAAATCCTCTAGCAAGCGCACTGTTCAAGTAAGAGAGATGTGAGCAGGGGAGGTGCACTGGGCTGCGGCATCACACTACTCCAGAGCCTCTATTGCAGCTGTTGCTGGTTCACGCACACACATGCATGAGGGATGGAGTCCAATGAATCTGCCTCTTTTTGGAAACGCCCCACAGGACAGCTCCCTACATCCTGACCATCATATGCAGAACCTACTGAATTCAGAGCCTTGCAGCATCTTTATTTTGTGCCAGAGGATTTGGCCTTTGGTAGGTAACAGATGAAAAAGGCATTCAGGGGTTTGTTTTGCTAAAAGCTCCCAGTTCAGACACAGACACAAGTAAATGAGCCAAACCGATTCTACACATACAGAGAGTCTCCTAGATGATGTACAAGTGGCAGTGGAAAAACCTTAAGGGCATATATGGGTCAAATGGTATTATCACACATCAGCTGCAAACCCCAAAACTCTGGGCATTCGGCTGAAGGGAGAGACAACACAGCAACTCCAATCACATGTATATGCCATCCCCACCCCATCCGCAGGGTTCCATGGTGTGTCACAATAACCTTTTTTGCCTCCTGGTATCTCCACAGGCATTAGTTAGTAGGATGTACCATCCTCAGCGCTACGGTATGCTGACCACCACTAACCCAGGAAGGAAATGGAGCTGTTTATTTGCACAAGCTCCCACCACATTCTGTAGCTCAATGGGTCCTGATGCCAAGCTACTGTGGAGCTAATTCACTGCCCCTTCCATGCTACTCAAGACAGGATGTTGTCAAATTTGACATAGATGGGAGCAAGAGTTTTCTGTGCTCCTTACTCATGTATAAGTCAATGTCAGAATGGAGCCCTAATATCAGTGATGTGAAAGTAATTACATGTGGAACTGTCAATTCCTTTTCTGATAGTGAAGCATCCACAATCAGATCCTGACTCTCAAATTCATTCATTATTAACTATTTCTTAAAAATGTATTTCTGCAAATAGTTCTTTGTAGCCTGTTTGCAAGAAATATATTGTATTTGATAGACGAAATTCAAGTTGCTTTGACTGGCTATATCACAGTGACATCGTATGCTTTCACTTCCTGGCTGAGTGTACACAATTCTTAGAATGGGATGAAGACTGGAGAATATATTCTTCTCTGTTTTTCATTTTATTTACTATATGCATTTGACAGTACTTTGTGCATATGCTGTTTTACTAGTTCTCCAAAACAAACAGTCAGTTCCCCTATTGTTTATGGGGGGTTCTCCCCACAGTAATGGGGAGGAGAATCTTTTTACAAAAATTTGCAAATAATATTGCAAACTAACAGAGTTGACAAGGGGACTCAAGGCAAGGGTAGCTCTGAATTTCCCCTGCGCTTCCCATAATTTCTCCTTCAAAATTATAGTTGCTATTGGTGAATATCTCCTGATCTAGACTCTTATGGAACTAAACTAAATGGCCCATGACCTTTAATTCTCAAGTATGTTATCCTTCACATATAAGCCAGAATTAAAGGGCATCACCTAATTCTCAGTGTATGGAACTCACATTGTTTCAGGTAACTAATCATGAATCAGAAGTAGAAGTAGAACCTGCCATCTGAGGAGCAACCATAATGTTGTATTTACATTCCTCTTTTGGGGGTGAACATTTTAAGGTTCTTTAAGACAGTTTCCAAAATAGTCTCCTTTGTTAATTTGTTTTTAAATTGGCTAGTCTACAAACTCTGAAAGTGGAATTACAAAACACCCATGAACAATTGGTGCTTTAACTTCAAATGTAACATAAATCCTAATTATCAGTAAACTTTCTAAATGAAAGACTGTGTATTTACAGCAGAAATATTCACTATTTGGTTTAGAATATCCCATAAATTAGAATGCTAAAGGGAGCAAACATTGCTAGGTTTTATCATCACAGTATCTGAGTACCTTAACAGCATCTATGAATATTTATCATGATACACTATGTATTTCAGGTGAAATCTACGATGACTACTGGAGGTGGATGTTTGGGTTCTGGTTAGATATCTGAATTATCCACACACCTGGAATCTGCATAACTCAGCTAGAAATCTCAAGAAAGGGGTCTTATGGTATTTCCAGTCTTGGCCAGAATATGGAAGTGAAATGATATGTGGAAATGGACACTAACTTTAAAAAAATCTGTTCAAATTTAATTGTAGAAATGGGTAATTCTCCTCAAGGAGGTTCGGATTTTTCTTTTCCAAACTGGTCTACTCCCGAGATGACTGTAAGAAGGAAAAACAAAAAACCTCAAACCAACCTGTATGTTGCACAGCCATGTGCTTTTATCTGCTGAAGGCTTAATCGCAAGGCTCAGACAGTAACTATTTTTAAATCCCTCAGTAAATCCATTTTGATTAATGCGAACACTGTACAATACTCCATCTATAGTAGAATAATTACGGTGCATTGAAAACCCAATCACCACTGAGGCAAGTAGTGGGAAATTGTTGACCTTACACAGATCAGTCTAGTCTGCAATTCCGCACATTCATTACTGTGAAAAACAAAGTCATTAAAAGAGTTTAATTCCATGCCTTAAGAAACAAACTAAAAAACAAACAAACCCACTTTCCACTATCTTTTGTCTGTTAAACCTTATTCTTTCATCATTTAATATGTGAAACCCATTAAGTGAATGGACATATCAGTTCAATATAAGGCCTAGTTGAGATTGGCCTGCTGTTCAGTATAAGGCTTATATTGAACTGATACATCCATTCACTTAATGGGTTTCACTTATTAAATGATGAAAGAATAAGGTTTAACAAGCAATAAAAGGAAGGTGATGTCCCCTTAAGATAGGGAAGGTTTCCTTAAAACAAAACAAAAAAACCTATGAAAAAACAATTTGCTCTAGGGACTTTGGTCTCAACTTGGGGGAGCTGCCTAGAAACATAAGTGAAGATTAAAAAATGATTTCTCCATGTTCACAAACCTTGTCAGGGTAAAAACTTCAGAGGCTTTTGGAAGTCAGGGTGCTGACAGAGCTACCTAACATCAGCCTTTTAGTCCAAGACTCAGGATGTAGCAAAAACTGCTTCGAAATTCTCAGGACCTTTGTTGGTGCCACCCCGAATGTTGGGTTACACTGCAATTAGACATCGGCAGCTGGCCCGTGCCAGCTGATTCTGACTCCAGGGGCTCAGGCTAAGAAGCTGTTTAATTTCAGTGTAGACATTCGGGCTCGGAGCCTTCCACCTTGTAGGATGATCCTAGAGTCCCGGCCCCAACCCAAGCCCGAACATCTAAACAGTCCCTTCGGCCAGGCCTGAGTCAGCTGGCACAGACCAGCTGCGGGTTTTTAATTGCAGTGTAGACCTACCCTAAGGGCTTAATCCTGCAAGGTGCTGAGCCCTCTGGCCCTGATAACTTAAGCAAATACATCACTACATATTTAACTTTAAGCACATTAGTAGTCCCACTGAGTTCAATGGGATGATTAACGTGCTGGAGGTTAAACACATATTTATTGCCTTGCTGGATCCAGATTCTAATAAGTTTGCCTCAGCTTGCTCAGATCCCTAATGTCTCTCCTTTCCACTAACGTTTGAGAGGTCAGGTTTTACTACTGTCACTTGTACCTGCTGAAAGTGAATTTCAAATTCACATTAACTAGTATAAGTGGAAATCAAATTTTAAATTCACACATCTCATTTATATCTGCACTGTTTGCACACTCATCCAATCAAGCAAACAAACAGTGCCTTGTGACAGCAGGCCAATCTCAACTAACCAAAACGGCTTGAATAGCAAATACTGAATATTCACACAGAAGTGTTTGTGTCTAAGCTGCAAAGGTAGAAAAATATGAAAAAGCTTTGAACAGTGAATACATTCGAAGAAATAGCCATCTGCACCAAGATTCTGCTTATGGAATATCTATAAGCAGAACTAGAATTCAAAAGAAAAAGGCATCTACAGTAATTGGCTCTGCTGTAATGTTTTGCTCTTAGATGTTTACATTATTTACCACTTGCATTCACTGTTGTTAGTACTCTCATCCCTTGAAAAAAAGAGTTATATTATCTCTCTTTCCCTCTCTTCTTTTTGCCTGGTGATACAAAATGCATACTCAAAAGTATTAGTGCTCATGCTTATGTTACACACATAGGTCCTCTCCATCACTACTTTTTCTTGCACAGATTAGTGAACTCTTGATCTCTCTCTCTCTCTCACACACACACAAAGAGTATGAGATCATGATTAAATGGTCTCATTTCAAAAGTCAAACTCTTCTTTCAGCATTGTTGCTTCCCACCCATGAAGTAGGCTGCATTTCCCACTTGTTCAGAATTTTCATGTTTCATTTAGTGTAAAGTGCATTGCGTGTAGGAAAAAATGTTCTTCATAGTTATATTCTGAACTACTGACCACATTCGGGCAATAGTGAACTCACCAGCTATGAGGGCCTTTTCACCAGAGTTTGGAACTCCACTGAACACTTTGCTAAAGCTCTAATTTTGACATGCTTTTCAAAGGCAGTCACAAGATGAATATCAAAGAATAAGAGTAATCCACATTGGGAAACCTGTCAGAAAATTGTTGGGAAAATAAAGTGAATCAATAGCATGTCAAGAGACTCAAATGGAAAAATATTGAATATTCATTTTCTTGGTTTCAGAGGGGTAGGGATTTAGTAGAACTGGAGCAGCCTGTGGGATTTTCGGCTTTCTTGGAAACATTCAAATAATTTTTGTGCTGAGCATTGGATTCGTATTTAATTAGTTCCTTTAAACCTGTATTCTGCATCTTTATGCCACTTGTTAATGCATATGCAGCATAGTTAGAGGAGCTAATGTGCAGCATACAACAAGTGAAATGGGATACGTAATATCACGTACTGGTTTCGGTATGTTACCTTGTTGACCAATATGAAAACTAGCCATTTGTTTGGAAATGCTGCTAAGAAACAGTAAATATCAAGAATTACCTTAGTTAAATTTCAATAATTTTGTCAGATTTACAGCAGGTAAGATTTATTTATTTTTTCTAATGTAGGTCACACTCCCAGAAATTTGATATGCTGACACAAGCAACTCCTAATGGAGAAACACTATGTCTGTGCAGTTTGTGACATACAAAAAATAAATTTGTAGCCTATTTGTCAAACTGTTTTAAGCATAATCCTACTCAGACCATACTTATGCAATTTAAGAATTTAAACAAACAGAAGCACATTTCTCTGTTCATTTATAGAAAAAAACAAATGTCAGGCCGCCTATTGCCACAAATGCAACGCAATGCAGCAAAGATGATATTTTGAAATAGCAGCCCCACAATGTGTCACTCATGAAGCAAGGAAAAAAGGAATTGATTGTCCCTATTGCTTATTTACTTTTGCCTATAACTATATAAATATATTCAGGCTGCCCCAGTAATCCATTCATACAGAGAGGTATGAAATTTCTAAACTGAATTCAAAGCTTTGCCATCCAACTGACCCTTGGACCACCTTCTTTTTACTTTTTTTTTTTCTCTCCAAAAGAATGCTTTAGGAAGTTTAGTGATTGCTTGAAAATGAAAAAAAGCTCAGTGAACTAGGTTGTAAAAATTCACCCTTTTAGGCCCAAAGTGCAACTGATGGCAAAATAAAGGGAAATATGCACAGTAATATTTGTAAACAATTAGAAAAACTTTAGAACATTAGAAATGTCCAATATATAGAGTAAGAATACTGTTACAGCATCATGTAACAGCATAGGCCAAGAATTTCAAAAGTGACGTGATTTTGAATGCCCAACATGAGATTCATTAAACAATATTGCCAAATCCAAGCATTCATATATCATGAGTCAGGCCTCAAAATGAGACTGGGTTAAAAACCATGAGCTTTTAAAAAAAATAATTTGGGGTTCTTTTTCTCTGTATCCCAAATGCTCGGAAACACTCAGGTCATGTTTTCCATATTTTCTCTGCGTTTAAGCGGGTCATTAATGTACTTTTTTTTCAAAATGAAAGCTGAGATTCTCACCAAATCACTTGACTCCAGGAGCTGCGGCTTTAAGAAAAACACCCAATAATATCACGAGGCTTGTGATAAAAATTACAAGAGGAGACAAAACTGCTATATAGGGGGTGGATTCCAAAGTTTGGATGCTCAACCCTTTCCAAGTATCAGCCTCCAGGAAAGGAGTCTCAAGCGGCACACTCCAAAAACAGGGCAGTGAAAAATCACTACCGACTTGTGCAAATCGCAGCCATAACCCATGCTGTGTACGCACCAGCATTTTAAGATTTTCTAGCTCTCCAGTTAAAAGCTGTCTCTTCGCCTCTCCCTCACGCACAAACAATTATGGAACTATCATGTAACAATTTAAATAGATTAACTACTTTTGATAGCATGGGGAAAATACGACCTCTCTTACTGGGCAGCAAAACTCTCTCACCATTCTTAAGTAACAGCAGAAATAATACAATCTAAAAAAAAAAAAGTGCAATTAAATTTGGTTTTTAGAACTGTTCCTTCCCTTGCCTGAGAAGATTAGCTTTCAAAGAGATGGTGAAATCACTGATGTACTCTTTTTCAAGTCAAATGAAAGAGAGACCTGTAAATACCAAACATTTGCTCTTTAGAGCATGAAAAGAAAGAAAGAAAAGATGACCAGGTTCCTAAATGATATTAAGAACAAAGTATTGTCCAGGTAATAGCTTGTTAACACTAGATCCATTTATTTAAAAAAGTTTGTATCTATTACCAATAAATATGCCTCTTACAAATCATAGATTTTCTCCCAGCTCCAGCCCAGCCTCGCACTCGAAAGGTGACTGCATGTTATTAGCACACTCCTTACAAATATTTTCTCCAGCTTATTATTGGAAAAATAATTTCACAGCCTTTTTGCTCACTTGCATTATTACTGCCCATTCTAATGATGTACCTCTATTTTGGCCAGAGTTCAAGACTGCACTCAAGCTTGAATTCATCCCTACTCAGGAGAGCGCTTAAGCACATGCTTAAATTGAAGCATGTGCTTAAGACCCACTAACTTCCTGAATCAGGGTCTTTCTAGATATGGAACCTCTCTCAAGACAAAGGAATATTTCAAAAGAGAAAAAGGGTCTTTCTTAAACTGTAAGATCACTGGGGAAAGGCCCGTCTCTTTGTTCTGTACTCTTTGAACAGCACCTAGCAAACAGAGTTCTGGTTTCTGACTGGGGTTCCTAGATACTATCACAATACAAATAAATAATAACAGAACCCACTTCTCAATTGACATCTACTAATTTCTCCCTAAGTCATGCCTTTGGCAGAACCACAGGAAATGAGCTGCAAATATTTATATCTAATTGGAAAGAGCAACCTTTCAGTGAAGGGGTGCCCAGTTCCTGCTGCTTATTCTGGGCACTAGGCTACAAAGCGGGAATGTTTATTCAAACACAACTCATGTATTGCTACTTTGTTGTGACTTTGAATTCCACTATCTGAACAGAGAGTACCCCAGCCAGCTAAAAACACAGATCACAGAGCCAGAGTACAGCTTCTATAGCCAAGGTTACATCCAGATTGCCATTGGAAGCCATGTTTTCTACCCTCCTCTAACTTCTGATTGGAAGAATCGTTGTGTGTGAACACATATGTGGTGAAAGAGAAGTTAGGGAAAGGATTTTGGCTGGGAATTTGCAAAACCAAAGATAAAACACTTTTAAGAATAGCTGGTTTTAAATTTTACAGTATGATTCCTCAGGCAACCTTTTTTCAGTTCAGGAACTCAACATTTCACATAGCCCTCTACACCTCCATGGACAGGGCAGTTTTCACAGAAAGGGCATTGATCTTTGCCATTATGGGCTGGGTCTTCACCTATCACTTAGAGCTTGATTTGCTTTTCTCACTCATCTTAGGTGATTACGTGGAAATTACGTGGAAAGTGGTGTTGTTGACTTCTTTAGGATTTACCAGCAGTTTAAGGGACTAACCATCAAGGATAAGGGTGGCAGAATCTGGCCTTCAGAGATTAAAATGTCAATCTCCTCACAATTAAAGATTTGATTTCTACGCAATTAGCACTTAAGGCTGACATTTTCAACAGCCAATTCCAGGCCTGAGATCCAGAACTGGGGGGAACTGCGGAGAGCTATGATTGTTGGAAGGACCAGATAGAGGGGAATGCTCTGATCTCTGGCCTGCTAGTCTCCGACAGAGGGCTTCTCTCCCGCAGACCTTCATGGAGAGAGAAGAGTGGAATAGGACACCACAGTATGTAGAGAAAGGGAGTGGCTGGGAAGCAGAAGCTCAGAAGCAGGCCTAGCCATGAACTGTTCCTGACTTGGGGGCTGGCATTGCAGACAGGAAAAAAGTACTCACTGGGGATTGGAGCTGAGTAACGAAGGCTGAGACTAATTGAGACACTGGGGATCTGGGCTGTCCAGAGAGCCAATAAAACAATTATATCCGTTTCGGGAAAACTTTGCAAGCCTATCAGAGAAAACTGTACCTGACACCAGTACCGCCAAGCCCAGACATTCGGCAGCAGCTCCAAAATCAGCCAGTCAATCATGAATCGGCTTAAAAAACATGAGATTTTAAAAAGTAATAATTGAGTACTTTTTTTTCTGGTTTCTGAATCTTTATTGGGCACTTGGGTCATGTCTTCAAGCTTTCCTCTGCAACCATGAAAGTCTATTACTTTCTTTTCTTTAAAAAAAATCACAGGACTCCAAGAACTAAAGTGTTAAGAAAAACACCATATATCTTAAGATTTAAGATAAAAATCGGGAGAAGTGGCAAAGCTGTGACACTCAAAAGCCTTTGGAGTGCAGAGTTTTTCCATAGAGAACAGCAGGAGTCTAGCATTATATGAAAACAGGGTGCACTGAAACAAAGGAAATTCCCAAACAAAATACTTTGTTTAGTTACAATGCAGTTTGCATCATGCAGTTCAAGAGAACACTTGTGTAAATACCTCAAACATTGAAATCCATAGAAATCACAAGCTCATGTTACATAAACAACTCTCACAACAGAAAATTCTTGATGACCATCAGCCAAACAACCTTAACTGTGCTTCTATAACATAAAGCTCACAATAAGTACAAAGTGTAAACCCACCTTTTTCATTTGTCACATGGCTTTTTTCAGAACCTTTGTAAATATGTAGTTATACAAAGGTTACAATAATGGAGCGCATAAAACCAAAGATACTTTAATAATTCAAACTAAGTATCACCTCGTCTCATGGTTCTCTATCACGGTGGTTTTCAACGCCTGGGGGTCCACAGACTATGTCTAAGATTTCCAAAGGGGTCTGCGCCTCCATTCGAAATTTTTTTAAGGGTCCACAAATGAAAAATCATCCATCACTACAGTACAGAAATACATCACTAGCAATCTTTTCACACTGACCAAAATAATTCCAAATTATCAGTCAAAGTTAGTCTTCACTCATACATAGTAACTTTACAACTGCTCACAAAAATATACATGACATCAAAACAGGAATTGTTCAGGTCATAATGAATTTTCAGACTTGATAAGGCAGAAAAAAGAATATACCTACATACTCAATTATCCAAACATATAAAGGCATAAGACTCAGAGGTCCATTCCACTCCGAGTAAAGTCAAAGGGAAGACTATCACCGACTTCAATGGAAGTCTGAATCAGTCCCTAAAATATTATCACAAGTGCAGGGGTAGACCTGGGTCATAGAGAATATTTCTGTTCAGTGGTCTGTTGTGTGAACTGGGGCATAAAGGTTGGTGTCAGAGTTGTTCACAGTTTGTGACTTCTAAAATTTTTAATGTTTGCAGGTGGTTGGGGTTTTGTTTGTTTGCATTTAATGGTACATCTCCACATGAACGACACTTACTAACATGAACTGTAATTTAAAGGTTTGTTGTTTTGGAGTTAGCAATAAATGCTGGCCATATAATATATTTTATCATGTTGATCTTTTATAATACTGTACTAAGCTCTTATGCAGTATTTTAAAATATCAAACGGCTGTGCAAGCATTAAATAATTACTCTTCCTAACAGCCCTATGAGGTAGGTAAGAATCATTGTCCCCATTTTCTAAACTATGTGTCCCTATAAAGTATTTTTAAAAAGACACATTGTCTATGGTAGTTTTAGTGTCTTACAGACGGGAAACTGAGGCATGGAGATGCCTAAATCCAAACATCAAATTAGTCATAGAGACCTGAGATTAGAAATAGGAGTTCCCAATCATCAAATCAGCACAGCAGAGGTTAGAACCCAAAGCTCCTTGACCCCCATCCCTATATACAATCCACTAGAGACGGTCTGGTCTCTCGCTGGTTATAAATAAAAGCAATGCAGGTGGGATATTTGAAGTGCATTGGCTAATTTTGTTAGAAATGTAAGAAGTGTAGATATCTTCCTTTTTAAGGAGAATGGCAATGAGAACAGAGCAGAATTGGAAGCATTTGCAGTCACCACGCTTCTGAGAGTGCTTTGTGAGAGGCAGGCAGACACTCTAGCACATTCATAACATCTCTCAAGCATCTGATCCAACAGTAAAACGAGTGCAACTGCTACAGGATTAAAAAGTGAAGAGAACACAAAACGGGAGACCAGGAAAATCAGCAGACAATGACAACTAATGTTTTAGGAGCCCCCTTCTTACTTTAACTCCTCTCTAGGCTAAAAATCCCTTTTGAAGCAATACATGAAACCATGTGAAATTTACCTATTTTCAGGTTTGAACTCAGAAATGAAAGTAGCCAAGCTATGTGTGAAAAGATTTGGGTGTCAATGAACCCTTTGTCAAAACTCAGTCCAAAAGCTGAGACTGTCTGCCGTCTGACCCACATTTTTAATTTTGCTTTCATTTAAAGAGTTAAACCAACCTTGTAACAGTTTATCGCATGATATATCATCATATCAGATGAATCCACCTGAATACATACAACATCTTCAGATCTTAACACGGCCTGTTCGTTCGGAGTTTCATCAAACATGCAATGTAAAGCAATACTTACACCATAGCTACCAAGTTTTGCACGGCTCCCTGTGTGACGTTTTATCCAACCGTTCAATTAGATCATTAGCATATTTAAAAATAATGTGCATAAAACCATAAACTTCACCTTAAAAAAGGGTATATGGATTTAGTGTTGGCTAAGTCATCGACTTATTTCATAGCCCTCGTGAATGAGGCAGAGCAGCAGGGCAACCCACATATACAGCCCCTGCCTTCATACATTCCCACCTGAGTGCAAGGGCAGGGGATATCTAAGAGCAACAGGGCTAAGTCTTAGACAGTGGGCTCTGCGGGTAATTAAGGGTTTGGGGTCATTCCCCCTCCCCTTGCTGTCTCCTTTAGACCCTCCAACCCTCAGTCTCTGTCTCAGGTCCTTCCTTCATCTCTCTTCTTCCGATTCTCCTACTATTTGCAGCTGGAGCACAGGCTCTGCTGATGCACCATATGCAGCAGCAGCCTCCAATGGCTAGCAAGAGGAACTGGAACTCTGTCACGACTCCAGCCCAGCTGCAGGAAGTGTGACGGAGCTGCCAAACACAAGTGTCATGTGAGATACATGAACCCTGGCAGCCCTGTTATAGGGTACCACACATCATCAGCTGTAACTGGTGGAAAAGTTTGTAACCAAACTACCAGCTTTCACATAGCTCTATCCCACTTCCAACGCTGAAGAATAAATAGGCATGTATTTAGAAACTGATCCCTGTACAGATTGAGCACTTGAGGCCATTATCCTGCAACCTTTAATCATACATAGTTCCACTGGAATCCAAAGGACTACTTCAGCGAGTAAGGTGAGCTCCATTTGGACCACAATGTTATAATTTCCATTCCTTTTACATGAAAGGTATCTTTCCAGAGAGGGCAATTGGAAGTTTACCCTCTATTAACTTATACTCTCAGAATATTGAGCCCACCTGCCCACTGACACCTGCTTTTCGCTTCCCATTAAGATCCAGTTTGTCTCCCACAACATATACATTAATATCCAAAGAAGAGAAGTCCACAAGTCAATAGCATCTCTTTTGGTAGCATGTCCGCTTAACTAACTAAAGACCTCTCTGTTGCGTTCCTTTTTTGCTTTCTGTCATATTTCACACAAATTTCACACTTTGCTTTATTAAGCAATTTAAAAAGTATTAGCAACAGCAAGTTTTTTGTGCAGAACATGTCACTACAGAAAAATTCACTCCCTTAGCAACCGCAAGCGGGGAAAATATCTCTTAACAGCCTTTGTACAAGCTTGGTTTGTTTGTTTTGACCAATTTGCTAGCAGAAGTAAAATCATGATTATCTGTTTAGCAGCACAAATCAACATATTTGGTGCCAAATACTAGGGTCCTTACTTAGTTTTCACTCCGTCCTGAGTATGTATCTACTGAATACTGATTCTGCCACCTTTGCGAAGCAGTACCTTACCTCACAAAGAGTTCCACTGAAAACAATGGGCATCAGTGAGTAAAATACTATTCAGTGTCAGCAAGGGTGGCATGGTCTGGCTCTGAGCATGGACTTCAGAAATTAAGTTCCTCCTTAAAAAACACCAGATTTGTTCTGTCACCTCTACATGTAATCATATATTTTTAGAGAAATAATCTCTCTAAAAGGGAGGACAAGTCTAGCCGAAGGAGTAGGAGGAGAATGGAAAAAATGGACATTAGGACTACAGTCCTTCTGAACCAACTGGCCAGCTATCTTTATCTCACTCAGCTAAATCCCTGGGGCTCATGGCCCTCTTCTGGAAGTTCAGGGGAGATTTGCATAATTATGTCTCTGCTCTAATGTGGAGGAGGTAATCCAGTCACAAATAGAGCTAAATTATGCCTTTATGCTTGATTTTCAGAGGTGCTGATGTAACCCACACACCTTCTGGGTGTGGTGTTCTGTCCCGTCTAGTGGCACCGAGACCGCTTAGGGAGAGTTAAATGAGTCTGCTTTACAGCCTTAGCTAACAGCCAGTTGGCTTTTAGCTCTTGCTGTAGAGGCTCATGCACTAAGCTCCAGAGATCCCCAGTTCCAGAAGAGGTGATAAATCTGCAACAGCCCTTTATAGATCGCAACATACTCTTCCCCCATCATGTCCATTCAGCTCTGCTGCCCTCTGTGTATGGCTCCACCCGTCTTTGCCAGACCCCCATCCACTCGCTTGCGGCTGCAAGCATCAGCAGCCACACAGTCCCCATTCTCTCCCTGCACCCAGAGACATGCTCCATGCAGGTCTAATGCAGCTGGGCAGGATAGGGCCTTACTCTCCTGTGTAGCCACATCAGATTCTGCCACAACCTAGCCTTAAAGGAGGCAACCGTTTCCCATTATAAAAGCCCTACATTTGTCCCCTGCAACTTTAGCATGGAAAACTGGTTTGGCCTGAACACTGTCAGATATAAACAGATAGCAAAAGGGAAGGAGTCTGCAGAGTATGACAGAAATTTAGCAAATGGTTGGTGAGTTACAAACAGAGCCGGTTCATATTTTTCAGGCAAAATGTTTTCTAAAGTCAGAAATCTGCATGAATGTATTTGGGCATATACAGATCCAAGGTTTTGATCCAGGCCCAACTCTAACATACATTTGACTTGAAAGTAGAATGAGGATGACAAAAACTTTTTGTAATCTTCTAGAAAAATCGTAATTTTTAAAATGTATCTTAAACATGTATTTTTAAAATGTATCTTAGTTATTCTAAGTTCTGACTGCACTCTGAACAATTAGAAAAGGCAAGTTATTTAAAAGTATGTATTTGCTTCTAATTTGATTTCCATTTAACATTACAATCAGGAATTTACTTTTTAATAAACACATACTTGAGCTGGTAACAGTAAAAGCATCATTCAAATATCATTTCCTGCTCTAAATTTTACCCATATTAATAGACTTAGCAAAGCATCAACCACAAACATGTTGGTGATAGAAATTTCCTAATGCAAGCAGTCTTTATAGATTTCTGCTATTTCAACGCAAGTCTCCAAGGACCATTTGAATCCATATTAATTTCCTTTCTGGCAGTTATGCGGCCGAGTATGAACTGCACTATTTCACTTTTAATCTGTCAGTAATTTAGTAATGTGTAAACTAATTATGCACAGATATTAATGTAATCGGTTTGGGGAGCTATAAAATCAATGTGCTTTTACAGACTGCATTAAGGAGAACTGCGTTATTATAATCATATGTCAATTGCTGATAATGTTATGGAATTAAAAAATGGATGTCACCCACATGTCAATACACATGTATTCACCCAGTCACTCAATGATGCATTCTTAGAACTTCCCAACGAGTACAGCCTGTATGTCTCAGTAATATTAAAATTAATTCCTCCAAAAAGAACCAGTCTGCTTCTATTTAAGGCTAACATTTAACTGACACCTCACATTTGCTATATGCAACTAGAAAAGAACTGGTTGGTAATAACTTATCTGCAAATAGCCCCCAATAGATAAGTGCATGGAAATACAGGAGTTTGACTGGACGCCCCAACTCTTCAACAACATATTACTCATGAAATAGATCACAGCATCTCTCAAATGGCCTTTTAAACTATTCCACATTAGAGTTCCACCCTTTGCGGGAAGTAAATATTGCCATGGACAAAATCAGAGTGGATGAGGGGGTATGCTAACAAAGAAAGGGCCCAGTTTTGTCCTGAGACACCAACCTGCAGCTCACAGTGCAATCATTGGGAATTGCACCCATATAATAGAGGGCAGAACTCTCCCGTAAGTAGGAGCCTCCAAACATCTCTATAATCTCACCTATTTTACATTTCCAGTTATTAAAAATTGATGCATTTCTCCTATTTTTTTCCTCCATAGACCCTTCCACAGTCCCAGAGACAAGTTCCCTATAAACCTGCGGCCCCACTGATTTAGCTGAAGCAGCCCTGAGGAACCCCAGGAAATACGCAAGATGACCCAAGACATGCAATTTTCATGGAGGTTTTTTTTTTTTATATATTTTTTAAATAGGCTCTAAAAAAGCTCTATTTTTTCAGAACACTATCATCTGGAAAAACAATTAAACCAGCATCATCTTTGCCAAAAAGAGAAGTTAGAACCCACTAAACTATAAGAAACACTGTAAGAGATCCTCTTAAAAGCTAATACATTGCACTGCTATCAGAGAATCTAGGAATACCACACAAACCCTAAGTCAGACCACCATGGGTTGTTTATCATCAAGGTAAGCAGTCAGAACTAAATAAGCTGCTGCAGCAGAGGGCAGCTTTCCCTTTGCATCTGTGCTGAATATAAGCCTTAACATGGTTTTAGAAAGTAGGGTGCTGATGGAAGTGCAGTATTTCGCACGAGATATAAAACCAAGGTCCTGACCACTTACAGTCACTGATGACCCCACAGCACTTTTTATATATTGTTGGTGTCATGCCCAAATACTGGCTCAGGTAACTCCATCTGTCTAGCTAAACTCCCCCTGCAGAGTCAAATGGACGGGCTATTCTTCTTCTTCACTTCTTACCCTACACTGTTAAGTACTACTATGCATTTCTGAACAGCTTCTATATTCCACACCAGATATGGCTGTATTTCAACTATCAGCAAAGCAATTCCCTTATATCCCTTACTTACCACAAAGGGATGCTGCTGTAAGACCTAATCAATTAATGCATGAAAATTAGCTTTAGGATTTTAGATGAAAAAGGCGCCATATATTAGTAATTGCCAGTTTTCATTAGCCTTACAACAGCCTCTGAGATAAGGAATGAGGCACATAACAGCTGAGAATGGCAGAGCTGGCAATAGAACCCAAACGTCCTGGACGCCAGTCTTGGGCTCTAACCAATAGATCACACTCATTTCTCATATTATCTATGAAAGAATTAGAAATAATATGGGTTTGCAGAAATAACCGGTTTGGTTTATCTCTAGATACTTAAATATAGACTGGTATTTGCCAACACATGGGCTGTAGAGGCTTAGAATCCCTCCACCCCATTATTCATTAGTAGTTCATACTTTAACTTATGACATTGCTTAATGGTCACTTTTAGAGAAACAGCATGCAGCAAATTAAACTAGCCTGGAGGCTGGACCTGTTCTTGCAGTTAGACCCTGGTTTTGGCACTGTTTTAGGAGAGGAGTTTTAAAATGGACTCCGACCTGATGGAGTACAACGAATCTGAACTTCGGACGTTGACTAGAGCAGCAACAGAACAAAGCATTGGCACTGATTTGGGGAGCAGCATTAGCACAGACTCCAAAAAGCCACTCACACATTTACCCACTTTCCCAGATAGGCACATTTGGAATGGGAAGGAAATGGCAGCATACATAACATAAAATTAAGACGAGATGTTTATATACAATGCACAAAGCAAAAGCCACACAATTATAGTCTAGTACAGAAGTGGGCAAACTACGGCCTTCAGGACTGTCCTGCTTGGCCCTTGAGCTCCCAGCTGTCCCCTCTCCCCCACAGCCGCACAGAGAGAGCGGCTGGCTCAGGCCGGGCGGCACAGCTGCCAGTCCTGCCGCTCTGAGCAGCATGGGGCAGAGAGCGGTGGGGGTGGGGACTGGATAAGGGGCAGGGGGGCAGGGAGCGGTTGGATGGGGTGGAGGTTCGGGGGGGGGGAGTCAGGGGATAGGGGGAGTTGTATAGGCATGGGAGTCCCAGGGGGCCTGTCAGGGGGTGGGGGTGTGGATAGGGGTTGGGGCAATCAGGGGACACGGAGGGTTGGATAGGGGGTGGAGTTTCAGGGGGGCAGTTAGGGGACACGGAGCAGGGGGGGGTTGGATGGGTCGGGAGTTCTGAGGGGGGCAGTCGGGGCAGGAAGTAGGAGGGGGCGGGGGCCAGGCTCTTTGGGGAGGCACAGCCTCCCTACTCGGCCCTCCATACACTTTCACAACCTCCATGTGGCCCTCAGGCCAAAAAGTTTGCCCACCCCAGTCTAGTACTTAGTAGTCCCCAAACTTTAACATTATAAACTCCTATTTTGAATTTAAGTTCAATAAAAATACCTTTCTCTGCGAACTGAACAAATTGAGTGCATTTCCTTGACATCAACAGAATGTCTTTTCTTTTGAGCAAATATACCATACTGCCCTCAGTCCACCTTCTCATCTCCTGCCATCAGCGAGAGTTTGCATGCCAAACAAGGGTAGTATAAGGCCTATAATACAAGAGTAGGAAAGGGAAACCTATAGTAGTCATTATCTTAGGCTCATTATCTTAATGCCTTCCCTGCTGTCCTGGTAGCCTGCTCTTCTACCAAAGATGCTCAAGCATCATAGTCAATACAGGCTGGTGTCTGTGTGTCACTGTGAAAAAAGAATGCTGGAGTACAGGAAGCGAGATGAAAAGAAGGCTACCAAACTCAGAGCTGTGTCCTGCACAATAATAGTAAGTTGTGTTCTGTAAAAAGCACTGTACTCCCTCATTAGTGAGAGTAGGCACAAAACACTGCCTTGCCCTGTACAGGGATACCATCCGACCCTGGGGAAGGCAGCAGGGAACCTCTCCCCTCCCCAAGCAATCCTAGGCAAGAGCCAGACCAAAGGCTGAGCGAGAACCTTCATGCATGCTAGGAGGGGATCAAGCAAACTCGCACACCTGGGGGCATCTGATGCAGCTAGGCAGATGGTATGTGTGACCAAGCACGCCCCTCCCATGCATGCTCACTGGCATTGAGAAGCAGCTGCTGGGGAAGGTTATGCTTCACCTTTCCATCACAGCAGCCAGGCATCCACTCACGCGCAGCCCTAATACATGCTTAAGAGAGGAGAAGCCAGGTGCAGGGCTCTTTCCCACCGTTCTGCAGAAATAGACACCTAGGGCTTGTACCTTGCAGGACTGTTGCTCTTCTGCTCTAGGCAAGCCAGCAGCACCAGCTTCCCCTTGGAAGGCACCATTTTAGAATGGCAGTTCTGGGAGTGCCACTGATTTATAGCCTTGCCCAGCACCACCTACTGGCAGAACTGGAGCACTGCAGCCTCCCATTAAGATGATTTTCAGGGCAGACTGCAAATGCTACTGTGTTTTTATTTTTGGTTTCCTCTCCCTTTTTGTCATGCTTGGTGGTTTGTTTTGGCAACCATTGTTCCCTTCCTTAATGTTTAAAACAAAATAAGACAAACCAGCTGTAGAATAAACCATAATGGAGCTATGTAATTGGATCAAGCCAAAGAGCTGGCCTCATTAACATACCTATAAAACTGGTCCACCTCCCAGAGGTCAGGTACAGTAGGTAGAAGCCATGAAAATGTCAGTCAGCTTTTGCCATTAAAGCATTTATTTCCTGACTGGGGGGGGGGGGTGTGTGTGACCATTTTAATCTTGGATACCATTGTGCATGGGTTACTGGTTAGCAAATGCTCACATTTTAATAGCCGCCACTGTGGCTCAGGTTGGGAGTCAGTCTGGGTCTGAGCTTTACAAGGGCCAGCATACCTCGGCATCAATGGAGGTCTTGGTAAGGGATGATTCAGTTCATTTTAAATGGAACTTTCAAATAAAAACATACATATGTTTATTATATAACAATATCCTAGCTGGACAGTCTCTCTTTATAACAACATCCTAGCTGGACAGTCTCTCTTTCTCACACTGTTCTTAGCTTCAACAATCTATATGATTCCACAGTCCATGGTTCCAACTCTACAGCTTAAGTATGACCCTCGGGCAGGTAGAATGGCTTAGGAAACCTCTTCTTGGCCACTTCAGAACTCAGAGGGGAAAAAAGTGGAATTTACCCTTCACGAAGAGCTGCATTCCACAGATCACCAAACACAGAAACTTTATTCCTCAGTAAAATAGGATTGGTCAACGAGACAACATGCACCAACATAACTGAAACCTAGATGCTTCCCAAAAAGAGGAAAGTTGGCAGAACACATCTGCCAAAGGTCCACATAGAGAGGGATGTAACAAGGAAAGAAACTAACAGGAAGGTGCAAGCATGTGTAAATTGAAGATGACGACTACTTCATCTTAAACATGCCTACCCCTTCTTCTGGCTCCTTATGCCAGTTTAAGCTCCCTTATGCTTACACATCAGTAAATGGATGTAAGTGACCCAGTTTACACCACCTTACACATCACCAATGAGGCTGTCCACCATCCTGAAAGAAAAGAAGAGCTTTCGTATAAACCTCTTTGCGAGCAGTTTGTTTTCACATGTAGTGTTCATCTCCTTGGAAAATGCATAATTAAAAAACTGACATGCTTGAAAAATGCTACTCAGTAACTTATTCCAAGGCAAAAACCCTCTCCTCCACTCCTTTAAAAATCCTGGATGAAATGAGTGCTGAGGTTAAAACAAACTTCTTTACACCACACTTGCAGTGCTATGCGTGGGCAGACCAGCTAATTAGGCAAGGATTGTGTCCCTTTATTTTTATAATTCCACTTTTAGGAGCAGAGCATTTGATTGACTATATAAAAGGCATTTTTTATAGCCTCAAGTACTAGTGCTCTTTAGGACATAGGGAACATCAGAGCCCATTTAATTTACACAGGAGATGTTAGTACTATTTAATGGCATGTAAACATTTTAAAAGGTAAGCTCAAATAACGGGAGATTTTTTTAATATACTTCGGCAAAAAGGCTCACAAATGGATTTTCGTTCTACTTTATTGGACCAATCTCTGTTATTGCATCAGAAGCAAATTGAGTTTTAAAAGGTGTTAAGAGTTTTCAGTATGTTTTGTGACACTGTGCAGAATCAGAAAGTATACATAAAACAACCAAATGTGTGAATTAATTCCAGAACAAGTGTAACAACTAGCCCCACAATCAGATGTAATTATCTGTATTTTGGGGCTATAACAACCATGGACAATATGCATTTCTTTCTTTTCTATTCCTTTCTGGCACCATAATTCCATCCAAACATAACCAGAATCCACCCAAAGACACCTTATCAGTATTATTATTTATTATTTACATTGTAACAGTTCCTAGAAACCCTGAATGAGATTGGAGCTCTATTGGGCTAGGTACTAAACATAGGGTCCTACCAAATTCACAGCCATGAAAAATGCATCATGGACCGTGAAATCTGCCCCCCGTTAAATCTGTATAGCATAGGGTAAAAGCACACAAAAGACCAGATTTAACAGGGGAGACCAGCTTTTCTGAAACTGGGGGGCCTGACCTAAAAGGGAGTTACAGGAGGGATCGCAAGGTTATTTTACGGGGCGGGGGAGGGCGTGGTATTGCCACCCTTACTTCTGCGCTGCCTTCAGGGCTGGGCTGCCGGAGAGCGGGGGCTGTTGGCCGGGTGCCCGGCTCTAAAGGCAGTGCCCCACCAGCAGCAGCAGCAGAGAAGTAAGGGTGGCGATAATATACCATACAACCCTTACTTCTGCGCTGCTGCTGGCGGCTGCTCTGCCTTCAGAGCTGGGCTCCTGGCCAACAGCAGCCGCTCGCCGGCCTTCCAACTCTGATGGCAGTGCTGCCGCCAGCAGCCGTGGAGAAGTAAGGGTAGCAGTACCGCAACCCCCTCCCTGCTGCCCCCGCAAAAAAAACCCCTCCTTTTCCGGTAGGACCTCTACAATTACAACACTGTGAAATTTCAGATTTAAATATCTGAAATCATGAAATTTACTATTTTAAAAACCCTATGACCCTGAAATTGACCAAAATGGACGGTGAATTTGATAGGGCCCTAACTATATGAACACAATCCCTGCCCTGGAGAGCTTACAAACTAGAAGAGGGAAGTATCGTTACCCCAGTTTTACAGAGGAGGAATTGACGCTTAGAAGTTGAAGAGACTTGCCTCAGGTGACCCAAGGAGTCTGTGATACTTAACCTAGATCTCCTGAATCCTAGCCCAGTGCCTTAACTACAAGACTGTCCTTTCCCCTAGAAAGTGTATATGTTAAAGAAGAAATTAGGTGTGAATTTAGTGCATATGCATCTTGGCAGGTCCAGAGATTATATTTTCTCCCCTCCTGATTACGCACTATAGGAGGCAGAGGTCATTAGAGTTCTAGTCTAGTACCTATCCTACCCTAACCTCTCCAGAGAAGGGGAAAAATCTTCATGTCCCTTTGCCTCCACGGAGGGTGAGAAGATGATCCCTAGTTTTTTCAGGGAGGAGGAGAGAGAAGTCCTAGCCCCAGACTCTCCCACCTACAGAATGGAGAAGATTGCTTGGTAGCCTTTGCAAAAAGTGAAAATTATGGTCATGGCAGCAACATGCCCCCCTTGGTATGTGTGGTGGGGAGCAGAGGGAGTTTCAATAGTTGCCCTATTGTATTGCATGATTGTGGTCTAATTGACTGTGGGGAAGTATTAAATAAAGAAAAATGTGATGATCTTGATGCTGACAAAAAGCAAAATAAAATAATGTTAACACTTATTTGGTTTAAACAACATGCCTAAAAACCTGCTTAAGTGAAAATGCTGTAACTGCAATTGTTGAATATTAAGTTTTTGAGGTGATTAATTGCACTGGAATGTAGTGAATTATCTAGTTTTAGTGATGCTTTGTACCATTTCAAATGAGAATTCTGAGTTAATCTCTATTTCCCTCTCAATGCATTCAGTGAAGACACAAGGTCCCATACATTTCCCAATATACAGTCAGTTTAGATTAACTTTCATCATAAAAATATGGATATTTACTCATCTGAAACATAATTTTAAAGAATAAATATTAGGACAACATTAGGACATTTCAGAATTGCAGGAGTAATCTATTTTTCTTCCTATCGTTTGTTATTAAACACTAATATTAATCTCTTTTGCCCTTGGATTTAATTTTCCACAACAATTCATGGATTGTCTGTTCATTTCCTGCCTCTTCCATTTTTTAAGATTTGCATGTCCTGACAAACTCTCTTTTCAGAGGTCTTAAGGTTGGCAGAGCACAGCATTTAAAATATCTTTTACTCTGTATTTCCACTGAGCAATTATCACATATAAAACATTATTCAACCAGAAAGTGCTGCATAATTGATAACTGAATATCTACTATGTTCTCCTAGTGATAAAAAATTGTACAAAGAGACTTAAAATGGCATCTGCTCTCGGTCAGATGCACAGAATGCAGTGTTTGGGTCAACACACAGGTGGGTCTTATATCTAAGGCAATATCATAATGCTGAACTGTATTTTCACACAATAAGTGATTTTTTATTAGGAATGAGCAAGTGTTTTATTACTCATTTGCCCACACGTATCTCAATAATATTCTAAGGACCTGCTGTGATCTTTGCTGAAATAGTCTACTGCCATGAGTAATTTTTAAACATAGCCACTATACTGTATTTTATAAAGATAGTGTAAGTAATACCTACTGCTTATATAGCACTCTTCATCCACTGATCTCAAAGCACCTTATAAAGGAATTAAGCATCATTGGTCTGATTTTACAGACAGGAAAACTGAGGCACAGGAACAGTGAATTCCCCAGGGTTATACAGCAAGCCAGTGGCAGAAATGAGAACAGAATCCAGATCTGCTTGGTTCTAGTCCAGAGCCCTAACTACTAGCCCACACTGCTTCCTGTGTAACATACATATAATGTGTAAATATGCATGTTTACATATAGGATGTAAGCATGGGGGGAAAATCCCTTAAAATTACCAATAACTATGCCACACTACTAAGCATGCTGGTGCTCTTGTTTTGATAATGTCTGTACTGCACAGACACACTGCTAAAGACTTGTAGTGTAAAACACATTTCATTACCAGTAGCTATGAGTGCATATCAGTTTATGGGGATGATTGTGCAGGCTGTGGTGAGTGGTATAAATATTTATGAGAGTGGAAAGGAAAACTCCCTCCTGAAGGTGTTGGAAAGGGGTTCTCTGTTTTAAAGAATGTTGAAATCCTTCCTCACCTTTTTTACCTGACTCTAAATCATTGAACAGACTTCCACTGTCTATATACCACATGGGATTTCTACCAGCAGCAAAAATTGAGCTTTTCAGTGTTCCCAAAGCATTCATTAAAAACTAGTTTATGCTAACCCAATGGAAAGAGTCTGATCACCTTTTTTAATATTTCAATGATGAGTCATCACTGGCATGATGTGCAGGAAATGTTAACAACAGTTGTAGATAATTTCATCAAAATTTTCTAATCAGATATGATGAACATCATGCAAAATGTCCATGTAATTTGCCAGAATACCATTCTGTACACTTCATATCAGATGTGAAAGTAAAAATGAGGATTTCAATGAAGAGTTTTTCTGCACATCATCTTATCTGTTGGCTTGTTCTATATTTTATATTTGTTACTAAGCCGGAAGGTTTGTAATAGTCATTCAACTCTGTCTTAACGCTCTGTGTGTGTGTGTACGCACACACACATTAAGAAGGGAATTTGTATAATTAAAGGGTGAATCTCATACAGGGTACCTGGCAGCAAACTCCAAATACAAAAGGCTACGTAGGGAGGAGGGGGTTGACGTATGACATCTCTTGCACTCATTATATAGCATCTGATGATACTCTGTATCCCACTAATAAAGGCAAAATGCCAACAGTATGGGACAAATTCAGAAGTGATACATACAGTGGTATAAATTAAACTCCTTAAACTCCCCGAGACCTACTCACATTGACTCTACCAATAAGTGAGTAGAGTTACAGCTCCTTTCTCTAGGGATGTGTAATTTGCCCTAGCTGAAATATGTATCGGATGAGATTTTCAAAAACAGGATTTAGAAGAACAAACTCTACTGACTTTCAGTAGGACTTGTGCTCCGAAATCAGAGTTTTGAAAATACCGCCTTTAAAGTACCACTGCCACTCTTTTTGCAAGGGGTTTCTCTTGGGTGCAGAGCAGACTGGCCTATCTTTAACTCCATACACAGATGATGTTCTAGCTGAGTATTTTTAAAGTAAACCAATCTTTAAAAACAAAACCAGGGTTTTTTTGAGGGCCAATCCCATGTTGTTGGAAGAAGCAAAACTTTTACTAGCCTTTGATAGGAGTTTAGTCTGCAAAAAGGGGTCATATCAGATCCTTTATTTGGTTCCATAACGTGCCTCAGATCCTGCAGCACCAGGATAAGAAAATCATGTACCCAAAGTCACCATTCGTTATGGTGGGATATTTGTAATTGTGGTTGATTATAACTCATTTACAGAACACAAATTCCATTTCTTTATGAGTGTAAATACAATGAAGGGCACATAAAAGTTTAGTGAAAGGGGCCCTATTAAAAGCAATAGTGACATTCACCATGAGAAATGAATAAAATCATAAAAACACATGGTTTCAGTAAAGCGGTATGTGGTGGTTCTCTCCGGTGTCTCAGAAGACTTGGTATTGATCTAACTATGAAGCTGTGACAATATAACTGTACTCTATTGACTGCAGCTGCAAGGTCTCCAAATACTATTTATTGAGGCAAGCAAATCAGCAAAGCGAAAGCCCTGCCCCAGTAATAAGTGGTAATTGCTGGGAAGTGAGGCATTGCACTCCCTATTGACCCTCGCATCCTGAAATTTCGATGGATTATATTTAACTCTATTAGGATTGGCCTTATCAAATTACATAAACCACATTTATAGAACCACCAGCCTCCACTGAGATCATTGATTTTTGATTACACTGATCATCAGCACACTTCAGAAGCAGCTCCTGTTATTGGCGATATGATATTAGTGTTGATCGGTAGGGGAGAAGTGCAATTTCATAACGATCAGTTAATTAAATGGTACTTAAAATAAAATGTTACCAGTCCTCAAACATCCTGATACAAGAACTCCTATAAATGGCAATGTTTGTGGTTGTCAAATTATATGCCTTATAAATCTGAATGTCCAGAATGTTCTGCAGACAGCGTTCTGAAAGCCCTGAAATACCTCCACTTTAAACTTAGCAAGGCAGATCCTCAACTGGTGTAGATCAGTGAAGCCAATGGAGCTATGCTGATTTACAACAGGTGAGGTCCTGGCCCAGTACCTTTCGTTTTTCTGATAAAATATTATAATTCCTGAAGTTTCTTCTGATTAAAATGAACAGATATTCAGTGAAAGTGTAAAATAATGTCAGGCAATTCTTAAACTGTAACATTAAATATATTAATAGTCATCACGGTATCCTAATGAACAGTTCTAAAACAAGATTGTGAAATAGAAACAGAGCAGTTTTATCTTCAGAGATGAGAATAGTTGCTGTTGACTATATTCTAACGCTACAAATAGACTAGCATTGGTGGTAACATCTATGGATCCAAGTGTGCTTTATAGGGTGTTAAAGACCATTTGATTTATTACAAAAAGAGTTCATTCCAGTTTATATGTCAGCCTCTGCTATAGAACTGTCCAATATGGAGGTCCAAAAGCCACATATATGTTCAACCAAACTTTACTGAAAGCATCACTACCTACACATCATCAATAAGAAGTTGCATCAGGGTCACCTCTGTACGTAAGGGAAAGGGCCTGAAAGACCAGCTAAAATATATAGGGCCATATTCTGGCTTCTTTTTGCAGCTCAGAGAGAAGCTCTCAGGCAGGGAGAACTAGCTCAAGTAGGAGCTAGCAAGGGACAGTTAAAATAGAAGAGTCCCCAAAATATAACACATGAATGCAAGCAACTGAATAGTATCAAAATGTACAAGTGATTGCATACAAATGATAGAAGTCTAAATGTTAAAATGGGTGAACTAGAGTGCCTGGCGTGAAATGAGGATATTGATATAATAGGCATCTCATACATTTGGTGGAATGAGGATAATCAATGGGACAGGATAATACCAGGGGACAAAATATATAGGACTGACAGAGTAGGTTTCACTGGTGGAGGAGTGGCACTATGCGGAAGAAAGCACAAAGTTAAATAAAAGTAAAACTCTTCAATGAATCAAACTGTACCAGAGAATTTCTATGGATAGAAATTCCAAGCTGAGTAATACGAGTATCGGAATAGGAACATACCAGCCACCAGCTGATCAGGATGGTGACAATGACTATAAAATGCTTAGGGAGATTAAAGAGTCTACAAAGGAAGAAAATGCAGTAGTAATGGGGGAGTTCAACTATTGACTGGGTCTTGTGTCACTTCAGGAAGGGACGCAGAGATAAAATTTCTAGACACCATTAATGACTGCTTCTTGGAGGAGCTTGTCCTGTCCCCACAAAAGGAGAGGAAACTCTTGATTTAGGTATAAGTGGGCCACAGGATCTGGTCCAGGAAGTGAATACAGCTACTTGGTAATGGCCGCCATAATATAATTAAATATATCATCATTGTAAGGGGAGGGGGTGGGAAATGTCAAAGAAATTTACCACAATAGCATTTAAGTCAAGTGTAACAGTATAATGAGGCAGCCCTAGGAAGAATGTGAAGAGCAACTAGCTAAAGACACAAAAATGAACAATTTTTTTGTTTTTAGTACATCAGTTGTTTTAAGTACATCAAAAGCAGGAAGACTGCCAAAAAATCAATGGGGTCACTGGATAATCAAGGTGCGAAAGGCGCACTCAAGGAAGAAAAGGTTGTCATGGAAAAGCTAAATTAATTCTTTGCACAGGTCTTCATACCTGCTTCAGTTTCCCTCCTTCTGAGTCCTCAGAAAGAGTCAATAAATGGTGCAAATGGTCCCTGTGGGGATCATTTATTGTAGAAGTCCTGGGCACATAAATCATTACAGAGCATGTCCCATAGTCCAGAATTCTCCCAGCATACTCCAAACAGTACATGCAACATACAACCACCACATCCCTCACTATGTCCCAGCTCCCCAGTGCAGCCCCCGTGTCAGTTCTATTCTGTCCCTCTGCCCCGCCTTTCCAGCTAGAGTGAAACACTGCTCTTCCCAACAGGAACCCCCAGATCCCCTCTGCTGGGACATCACCTTTACCAAGGGAGCATCCCTCACTCCCCTGGCCCTCTCATTCTTCCCTTCGATTCAACTCTCCAGCACAGAGACATCAGTGTGTAGGCCCCTGTGATATTCCCCTGCCTTCAGCCTTCTCTGGCTTTTGCCTCTACCATAGGGCCAACAGGCACCTCCGTCTGCAGCGATACCTCCTGCTTCCTTCAGGCCTCTGGCCTGGGGAAGTCAGTCAGCAAAGCTCTCTTACTGCTCTCCCTGCCTTCAGACTTCTCCCAAGTCCCAAACATACAATCTCCTAGCCAACTCCTCCCTACTTCCAGGGCGTGCCTACAGAGAGCTTTCTGCAGCTTTCCCCAGAGACCTCTCCCAGGCTCCTGACTGACTCTCATTAAGACGGTCTCTGAGTCTCCCTGGTCCTTTATAGCTCCCAGTTGCTGCCTATTAACTGACCAAATGGGAGCACTGGTCCTGGCACAGGACACTGGATCGACTGCATTCAGAGCGACCAGCCACCCCATGACATCTCACATATAAAGGTTGTTTGGGTACCTGGATCACTTGGACTCTCCCAGTTTTGAGGGACAGCCCTGGTTTCCTGGCCAACTAAAGTCAGAGCTTTGATCCAGTTTTACTAACACTGGTGGAGAGGCATCTCGCAAATGGATCACTTATCCCTAGTTCTTCTCTGTGTTCCAGCTACCACAGGTATCGCTAGGCTCTCTGACAGGGCAATATGCACTGACTTCCTCTGTAAAGCTGTTTCGTCAGGTAACTGAACCATTTACCATGCTAAGGATGCTGAGCACAGTCTAGGGCGGTTCACTATCCACCCTGTAATTGCAAGGCCAATTAGTAGAGGAAGCAGCCAACAGAGAGTGAAGTGGCACATTCAAATCTAGCTCAGGCATTTATAATAGCAAGTGGAACTTTCTGGGACATCACAGGAGTAGCAGCAAGAGAAATTTAGCCTGACCAAAGCCCTTACCAAAGAAAGGTGGTGAGGTCTTCCAAAGTACAGGGATAGGAAACAAGTAGGGAGCACTGTGCTAGAGGGTAGCTGACTGAGAAAGGTAGGTTACCTTCCATGCCTGTACAGGGAATGTGGAAAAGGGGAGTCAGACTGGGAATCTGCACACGTGGAAGAAAAAAAAAAAAACCAAAGCCTAAGCATGTTTTAAATATTACCTGCCATCCTTCACCATCAGCAGTTAAATCCCCACTGCCTAGGCTCCTCTCCACAGCGTCAGGCAGTGCACTAAAAAAAATATGGGCACCCTTGGTACATGTGTAACCCACCTGCCAGTGTGTGTTATGTATCCCCTATGTGCCGGATTCACAGAGGATATGGGTCAGGTACGGCACCTACCTGTAGAATTGTGTGGTTTTGCTCTAGAGATGTCTGTTTCAGTCCCCAGCATGTAGGCCAGAACAGTGGCTATTGCATGTGTTTTATTTTTCTTAGAGTTTGTCTTCAGGAAGTCAGTCCCTTTATTTCTCATGCTGAACCAGGCCTCCATTTCTCACCCTGTTCAGAAGATGATGGATTTGATTTCATTTTTAAACCTGTTCCTTGTTATGGCCACAGGAACAACTAATGAAAAGGCTGCAAAAGGAAAAGTTAATGGAGGACTAAAAAGGTGGTGCTGAGAGAGGCTCACCACTTGTAAGAGTGGTGATTAAAAGTGCTCTCTCAAAAGCTCCTCCATTCATTTCCATTAGTGCTCAATGTGAGGATTAGTTTCCAATACTAATTATTCCAACTTGTAATCTTTCTTCCTTTTTTCTTGGCATCAAATGAATGTGTTTACGAAAATTACCAACGTGTATTTTCCAGCACTCAGAAATACCTGGTGAGGTGGGTATTTTACTCCCAATTTACAGCTGCAGTTTATAGTTCAGCTGCCTAGTCAATGTTCTTCTTCCAAAATTAAAGATGTGTAAGAATAAAGAGAATTAACACAGAAAGGGGCGACTATTCCGAGGTCATATTCAGAGCTCTCGGAAAGATCCTAAATACTTCAGACATTTGAGTGAAATATATTCTAAAAAACTGGGTAGACTTGAATGACACCGCAATAGAGAGAACTTCTCCAATGGTCAATAAAGGGTAGGGTCATTGACATGGCAGAACATGGCCATGCTGTCAGAGGAGGGAGACAGGGACCCGACGGATAGGATCCTGAGCAGGGCTGATTGAAAAATAGTAAACATTTCACAACAAATCATCATAATTTTACCAAAAAAACCCACCCAACAACATTTAGAAAAATTTTCACCAGCTCCATGTCTGAACTTACTGTTCATAAATCAGGCTCCCTCGAGGTATTCAAAACTAGACCATTAGAAATGGGGAAAGGCATTTTTTAAGCCATGCCATTTCTCAGTATGAACATGTCCAAGTGTCAACACCCCACCCTCTTCCAATATGAATACTAATGGCATGACATGGGCTACGATAAGAAATGTATGTAGCAGGGATAAGCCTGTTTGTCTAATGCATTAAATTTTAATGATGAATTTAACAAACCATTTAGTGATTGTGGTTTCAAAATGTGCAGTGAACAGCTGAGGAAAATGTTCAGAAAGCCATAGCATATAGAATTTCTGTTTGGTGATAAATGTCCACCCATGTGTACCAAATGTAGCTAGCTGACTCTTTAATGCTGTAGTTAAAAAATAGGTTATAAGCAATCAGACTAATGACTACAGTGTTATAACAGTTATCTCCCCTCCTAGATGTAGCTAATAATTAACGCTGAATGTCATACAGCAATATGTCATAGTATGGTCTCTTGATTTTTGTTTCACTCACTCTTGGCATTTCAGAACCATGATGCTCTAGCTCTAAAATGAGGCTCTTAAATTGAGGATTACAAGAACATTCTATATTAGCAAGTGTTTGCATTTGTAATTTATAACCAGAAAGACATTTGATACTGAATCTGTCTCTAGAAACTTTGGATACTTTTCAATTGCTATACCCTATCAATCAAAAATTGAAATTTATTATGTGATGAACAGTGACAAATGGAATTATGCAAGACCTGTGTGAACCAAATATTAAATACCATGGAACAAAAGGGATTAATTTTGTCATCAAGGCACTGGCACAAATTTCTGGCATTTGAAGTCTATTTTTTTTAATAATCTCTCTCTCTGACAGAGAATGACTTCAACAAGAAGTCAAAACTGAGGAAGTGATGACAGCTCTTTAGGAACAGTGTCTCTATATGTCATTATATGACATTTTAGTAAACTGTACCTGGTTTGGATTTATGTTGATTCTTGGTTTACAACAACAGCAGCCCCTATAACCTATTTGCCTTTTCCATTTCAATACCTATTTGTCTGGGCTTTGTCATTTTAATATACATTAGGGTTGGTTGACATGTGGCATACAACTCTCTTACTCAATGCAAATATCTTTCTACAATTGACTGTCATATTCGCATTTATTCTACTCACATTACATTGACAGCCCATGTCAATAATGTTTCCTTACTCATACTAGTGGAACTAGAGAAAGGATTGCCCAGAGGTTAGGGTGTTAGCCTAGAACTTAGAGGACTGGGTTCAATTCCCAGCTCCCAGAATTGGCCTTAGGGCTGTTGATGGGCGGTCACCCTGGCTGCCAGCTTCTGGGGTCACCGCATTGCACAGACGTTTGGTTTTGCTCTGCTACTTGGGGGTGAGGTGGGAGCAGCCATGGTGCTGGTTTTCTGTCCAACGCGGCAGAACATCTAGGCTGGCCCTGCCTAACTTATCAGTACTGACTGGAGTCAGGACCAGGAAAAGGGCTCTCCACAGACCAACATGTCTCCTTTTTAAACCCAATTTTGGGTCCCTATCTCTGTTGACCTAATGTGCAATTCACATATCGGGGCATCTGGGCTATATATGACCTAGAAGGCTCCACATGACTGCTGGCTAGGGTCCTATGATTGCAGGGTCTCTCTCTACTGGACCTTTATTGGAGCTTTTATGTCAAGAGCCAGAAAACAGAACACTCATTAAAAGATCAGCAACTTCCTACTGCTCTTCCTGGGTGGTGACACCAAGAATTTCCTCATCAAATGTCTCACTGCTAGGCTCGGAGTAGATCTGGGTGTTCTCAAAGACTCCTGCCTGTTGGGTGGGGCTAACCAGTACACTGTTATTCCAGCCTGATGTACAGAGTTTGGCCTCATCTTTCCTGTCTGTGTTTATCTTATGAGCTAGGTTTTGGGATGGTGGGGACCCAACAGAGATGTTATCTGGAGTTATCACATATAATCAGAGTACATGACGGCCCTCTATCGGCAAAGATAACAGAATCGTTGCTGCTGTTAGTTTGGAAACAGAAAGCACAGATTACAGTGCCCTGCACAGAGCAGCAAGCGATGGCATCTTGTGCCAACATTGCCAATTCAGCAGTGGCTGCTTGACATGCAGCGAGAGTGACTAGTGGGGAATGTGTCTCGAGGGAAAGAGAAGCGGGGGAGGAGGAGAGGGGAAATTTTCTCTTTAAAGAGGCGTGGTTCATAAACAGGAAAAACTTACACTTTTACTTCTCCCCTACACAGCTGCTCTGCTGCTTGATCCTGCTCTGTTTCTTATGTAGATACTTTATCAGGCATAAAGGAAACCGGGGGAATGCTATGCAGTCCAGACTTCTCTGGGTGACAGGGGAACCTACACTATATCATACCATGCCATGCAACTGTTGGACTCAATGTGGATATGTAAGAAGCTACTGACATCATAGATAAGCATCAGTTGTCTCTAGATAAAGCAGCCTGCACAGGAAGAGGGGAATAGCAAATTTGAACATCTTGACTGAAACGACTGCTTAGTCTAATCGGGTGATTTTATTTATATCAGAAATGCTTCTATAGTAAAATATTCCTACCACTTAACAACTGCACAAGAGAATGTCTATGTGCAGTAATGTTTTAAAACTCTGCATTTCTTTTTGTAGGATCCTGAATGATGGCATCGGCTATGAAATTCCATTCCAAAAACCAACAATGACAGCTGCAGAAAAGCACACAACATACTGTACGTGTCCTGAGTTGCAGTGGGAACCTCTTAATCTAAACTTATTTGCCCTATTCAAGTGATTCAGCATGTAATTAAAGTCTATCACATAATAAAAATTACCTACAGATCACCATTTGTTACAAGGGTGACTCATCAAGGCTAAGCCTGCTTGATATTCTAGTTGGCAGCAAATGTTCAAGGGCAGAATCCAGATCAATACGAGCACAATTTTTTTCCAGCTTCCCTGTGGTAGGGTATGGTACACTTCAGTACCTTGCTTGTGCCAAGTGCAATGAAAGAAATTGTCATTCAAAATAAGAGCATTTAAAAACTGATGTCTTTAAAAAATGCTGTTTTCTCAACTACCAAATATTCCTTGCTTTTTTCTTTTTTTTTTTTTTTGGTCCTCCATGTTCAGTAGACCACCGTGGCATGAATTGCCATTAATATGTCATTTCCCTTTCCTGTTATCACAATATAAAGGACCTTAGCTCTGACCTTTCTATCAAAACATCCTTTGTTTGGAATGAAAGCTATTCACTGTTAGACCCTTATCTATAGAGCTTAGCCAGCGGATCAAATCCAAAGAGCAGAATTCGTTTACTTTGTATTAAATGAGCTCAGTTAAGAAGTTTCAATTTTGGCAGAAAGGTGCATTAATCACAAGGAAAAGAACAGATCTCACTTTTCACAGCTTCTGGTTTACTTTCAATACAGTTACACAGTGAGGCTTTTGTTCCTTAAAAGTAGCACTGTATTTAAATACAGTAAATATAACAAAATTACCTTCTTAAAATTACACTACAGTTCCTACAGTACAGGATGTCCATAATGACCTCAGTGTTGCATGACTAACTTTACTGCTTCAAAAAGGTTCTAAATTAGTTTGGACAGATGGGTTTTATCCAGAGGAAATCAATGAGTTTTTGTGAGGCCTGACTTAATTTTTATGCAGCCAGCACTTTGAGATGAAATTAAAATATGTATGAAAAACATATTAAAGTTTCCCTTGGGTTCATAGTTGTTTGTACATTTACAAGGTGTTAAAGAGATGATTTAAAAACTAACTATATAAGGGATCAATGCAAGTAGACTATGATTTATGGCCCTTCATGACATTTTTGACACTTCTGGCTTCATGTCTTATGTGTTTTGAACCACTAATTATCTTTTAATTCATAAGGGTTTGGTGGTATTTTATAAGTGTAATATAATATATAGAGGCTGTATCACATGGAAAGTCTTAGGGAAAACACACTTTACAAGTTGTGCTGAGTAGGTAACAGTTGTAAATAAAAGATATGCCGAATCAGTTAAAAAACCACTGGAGCACAGTACCCCCCAATGGGGTGTTAGCTGCCTGCCAACTGAGCTGTTGGCAGCTAACTAACTGTTCAATAGATTGGGTTAACATCTGTGCAGGTTTTGATCAGTGCAGTTTGAACGTGGTTTTTTTTTTTTTCCTTTTTAAATAGTGAGCCAAGAAACAAAAAGTCTGGCTCTGCTGGATTAGTCCTGTTTCTCTGCAGTAGTGCAGCTAAAGATATTTTTCCAACTTCAGGCTTTAGCTGCCTGCTTGGCTAGGATGAACTGGCACTACTGGAAACGGTGTTTCCAGAAGAGGCCAGCAGGACGCATCCGGGGAACCGGACACATCCTGGGAGCTGGGGAACAGAACAGCAGCTGTAGCCATGGCAGTTCTCATGCTTTGAGAGAAGAGGACTGGAAAAATTCTCAGCAATTGTGAAAACTCCAAAGTTCGCTCCTCAAATTCCCTTCCCCCCCTTCCTTTGTCACAAACACCTAGCAATAGTTCTCAAAGGAACAGTGTGATAGCAAAATTGGAAAACATTTCTTCAACAGATCTGCTGACGATGTGTCGAACTTAATTTGGCATAGGTTCGCAGGAGGATTTTTAAAATCTTTTTTCGAAGACCACCGCTCTGGTCAGTAGCAGAAATTCAAACATTCTTCCTTGACCAAATTTGTGGAGAACTAATAATTTCACACTGCTCTGTCGGAGGACTACTGCAATCGGCTCTGTGTGAGCGCAAAGGTCTGTCTCCTCTGGTGCAATTTCATAATTGGGGCTAGAGGGTGGGATTTTCAAAAGTGCCTTCGGGATTGTCTACGTAGCAAGTTAGTGCAGAGCAAGCCAGGGAGAGAATCTACAGTGCACTAGTTTGCCAGGCACTAGCTTGTCACACAGACAGCCCAAAGTGACTTTGGAATAGAAGATCCATTGAATTGCCATGGGAGTGGTGCTCCAATATCTATTAGGTGCTTTTAAAATCCGACTTGTAGACAGGAAGGCTCAGATCCTTGCAGATATTTAAGTGCCCATCTCCCTTTGAAATCAATGGGAGTTAGACACCTAAATACCTCTGAGGATGTGGGCTGACATGCTCATTCCTGGTACTGTAATTACCTGGCAGGCTGAAAGTTTGCATTGCTGGTATCTCTTCCTAAAATTGGTTTTGCTTTTAAATATTATCCTCAAGGCACCTCAAAGAGAGGCTGTGATAGGCATATTTTATAAAGTGAAAAATACATACAAACATGAAATTAACTGAGTCCACAGAACAATACACCACCAGCAGCCTCAGTGCACATTTCCCTAGGTTGCAGCAGGATTGTGCCCAGTGGCAGTGGTCCTGCAGGACCATGTCTTGAGATGTGAAGGTGGATCAATACAGTTCTTTTCTGATTAAACTGGTAACAAGGATATAAATTAGTGCTAAATGAGTTTGTGCTCATATCCTAGAACTACATGTCCACTAGGAACTGGCCCAGGAGCACCAAATCACTTCAGATAGCAACTTACATGGGTTTGATCTAGGAAACAGCAACCTGGAAATAAGACCCCATCATTATTCTCCAAAGCCAGCCAGGGTGCTCAGATATCACATAAGCTCCTGGTGAGAGATGAGCAGATAAATAGATTAAATCATGGGTTCTCAACTTGGGGGTCATGAACCCTCCTCCCTTTCTTTATGGCCAGATGGGGGCTCCTGAAACTTTTTTTGTTGTAACCTGAGGTCATCTCCCCAGGAAACGTCATCTTAGAGGGGATCAGACCTACGAACCTTCAGCTGAAAAAGGCTTGCTTATTATGACTCTGAGCTAGCCACCTTTTCCTTTCCTATTCCTTTCCAGTCTCCTCTGGATTGTAATACTGTGGTCTTGTTTTGGTGGTTGGGTTTAGCATATGGTGGCTCGTGGTGTTTGTTGGTGGCATGTGATATCGAGAAGGTCAGCCTAGATGACATAGTGGTCCCTTCTGGCCTTAAAATCCATGAGGATTTTGAGATCATGAGAAGTGGTGATGATGATGATGGGGAGGGCTTCTCTGGTTATGTTTATTACTAAGGTGAGCATAGTGTATCACACAACACAGCCAAGATACCACAGTATGCTCTATATTTTGTGTTCAGGGGACTCAGATTTTGTTTGTCCTAGACCTCATAGTTGCTCTACGCTCCCTACAAAATGTGTGATATCTACAGTAAAAATGAAAAGAAGAACGAAAAACAGGTGTATGTTAAAATTTTCAGAAGTATCTAAATGACTTAGGAGCATGGCTGGGAAAAACATTTTGGACAAAACTTTTTTGGGGGGCCAAAATATGCAGATCTGGGTCAACCAAAACATTTTGTATATTTGTGTCAAATTCACTGACTTGTTTTAGTTGAAAACACAAACACACAATTAAAATAACAGAAATGTTTGTTTTGACATTTAGTAAATTAAACTCTTACATGACTCACCATCCCGGGGCACCCCATAGCAACAAGACCCAGTGTTGTGGCACTTCTGCCTCCATTTCCTACAACATCATCAGCTGACACTTCTCAAGAGTCTGAAAACAACATCAAAATGAAAGTTTTCAACCCCAACGGGCTCAGCCTTCATCACCAACACCCAGCTCCTGGGCTCCAATCAGCCCAACCACTAGGTCACTCCTACTAAGGGCTTCTGGCTGGCCATAGCCTTCAGCCAGTTCACAGCCTGGTTACTTGCTTCAACCCAAACCATCCCATCTATTTGCCTCTCCAGTCAGCCCTCAATCGCTGAGCTTTCCCTCTCTTAAATCCAACACTCAACAGCAGTTGAGGGCTGACTGGAGAGGCAAATAGATGGGATGGTTTGGGTTGAAGCAGGTAACCAGGCTGTGAACTGGATGAGCAGGGTGGGGATAGAGCTGACTGTCCCTAGGCCTCCTGGCTCTTAATGGCGTGGCTGTCCTGTTACAGAAGCATCTTGATTTTTTAATTAAAAAAATTCATAAAAATATTTCCTTCCATTTTATAATAAAATTAAAAAGCGCTTAAAACTTGCAAATGAAACAAATGTTTTATTCAATCTGAAATCCCCACCTCTCACACACCCATTTTCTGGAATGACCATCTAACAAAAAAAAAAAAAAAGTCAGTTATTCATACTGCTCTACTTAGGAGCCTAAATCCTATTGGCTTTCAGTGAGACATTGGCTTCTAGGTGAAGTAGATGCTTTTGAAAATTTTGCCCCTATCTGATTTGTAATTTTGTGTGACAGTTCATTCCAGGTATATTGGTCACACCCGTCCTTTCTTCATTTTCTCACAAGCTGTTGATTCTTCCAGAACTACTAGATGTAAATTCGTACAGAACACACACAATAAACAAGAAACTAGAGAGCAGTAGACATTGGATCCCACTTTGAAACACTCAATCTGATCCCTTCGGTACCCTGAAAAATGCAGGTGGGGTGTCCCTTCTGAAGATATGCACTGAACTTATGCAAAATGAAGTGTTCCCCTCTTCCTCCCGCCCCATAAGAATAGTGATAGACAAGCTTTCTCAGCATTCAGAGACTCGCAATCCAATGCTGTGAATGTGAGCTTTTTTATTATAGGAGTCCTGAATTTAAATGTCCCCTAAAATGAGTTTGCTAATCTCATTTTACTCCCATCTAATGGAATTGTGGTAGCTGGCAGCCTCTGGTCAGTGAAAGCCTAGAAGGCAACTCGATTTGATTAAGGAACTGTTGAAAAAAATATGCTGAGGCACTTGTATGACCTCTGCCTTCATTGTCTAGCTGCTGATCTTCCATCCTCATTTTCTTATGCAATAAAGTTAAGATTTCCCCGGGTAGGGGTGGGGGTGGGGATGGTTTAGGGCCTATACACCACCTATGTCTGATTTCGGACCTATTTTGAGGAAGTGGAAGTTTTGTGATGCACAGACCTCGAGCAGGCCCTCTGCACAGGGTTGCATTTTATCCTTGATGCACCCAATTAAAAGGTGTATTTAAATAAAAATGAAAGAATATAAAAATAGCAAGCCCATTGTGAAAGCTAGGAGGTCTCCTCTCTGTAAGAGTGCTGTCTCATTTTGCTAATTTGGGGCCTAATTCTGCACCATCAAAGTCATTGGGAGTAGAAGCAGACCCATACAAGTGCTCCCTGGAACTCTGTAGTTTAACATGTATTTATATTTCACTCTCTTTACAGGTTCATGCTGGTTCCATAAGCTCAAGGCAGAGTGACAACAATGGGCAAGAGGAAAAAATGCTCCAGTTCCCCAGAATGGAGTGTAGTGAAGACCCTGAGTAACAACCTGCCATAGACTGCCTGCACAGGAGTGAAAGCAATACCCCAATTCTCTCTGCCAGGGTGTGATAAAAATCCAGCCTGCTGGCTCTAGGGCGTGGGCACTGAAGAGGTAACTGAACACAGCAGAAATGAAGAGAACAGGAGTTCTAGTTTCCACAAGTGGCTAGCACAAAGATTCTTAAAAATCAAACAAACATCTTTAAATATCCTTCTCTTTGAGGGGAAAGCATGTCAAACCATTAGGTCAATGGAGTGATATGAACGGGTGAATCTCCATAGGCACTTTCTAATCCTCTTTATGAATAAACTCCTTCATGGAATCAGAGAGAGACTGAACCATCTGGACGTGAATTGCACCACAATAGCACAACCTTCAGTTCAGTTTGGCCTCAGTTTACAGGACACATGTTGTCAGGTGTTTTGTGGGTGGATGCTTGTTTGTTTTTATATAGTGTATTGGTAAACACTCTCCTGCATTCTCCCTCTATCCCTGCCCAATGCTAATGACTATAGATCTGTGCCAATATGCCCACCCCAACCACTGTCTAATTTATATCTAATATGAATACACACACACATACACACACTCTCTCTACATGGATACTAACTGGGAAAAGCCAAAAGTAAAATTACTATTATTTTTATATTCAAAATCTAACCTTCAACATACCATATGCAGCTACACTGGAAAAATCTTACCCCTACAGGGTTTTCTATTAAATAGATGGAATCTGCACGACGTATCAAGAAATCCATACACCCAACATCTTGGCAACAGTTATTTTTAGCAACATATACAGAGAGGAAAGTTCAATATCTCTAAATGAATAACATACCTGCATGTGTAATTTGGTTACCTTCTAGTAAAATGAATCATACTACTGTTTATCCCCCCCGGGGCAAAATTTTTTTTTGAAAGAGTGGATTTGAATGTCTATGCACAATAAGTATAATGTAAGCAACATAAAATGTTAGAAAACATTGCAATTAGATGCTAAATTACTTTACAGTACTTAAATGTATTAATCAAGCTGAGAAATAATTTAAGCCAAACTCATTAATCTAAGTCAAATATAAGACATTCCTTAGTTAATGCTCCCAATCCATGAAGCTTACATACAGAAGTCTTTCTTTCTTTCAGAATGTTTATATGCAGATCAAAGGAAAATAGCCACCACTTACTGCTGCCAGTATATTGGCAGTTCCAGTGAAAACATCCTGAAAACAAATTAATAATAAAAAGATTGATTATTAGTAGAGGTGGATGAACCAGTTCATATAGCAAAAACTGACTCAAATCTTTCCCTGGTACTAGAACTGGCTCAAAAGAGAATCTTTCATAAGGTTCAAAAATGGTTGGTTTTGACAAGCTTTGATAAGTATTCAATCTATAGGATGCTTTTAAGCAGAGCTGAGAACATGTAAAGTTTTGCACTAATAAGGGGTTATAAGAAAAAAAATGTGTTCAATACATCTGGTAAATTCCACTCAACCCAAGTTTAATTTGGAATTTTAGGTTTAAAAAGAAAATAAAAACTGAAAGTGAAATTGAGCTGAGATCCCCATATTTTGTACAGTTTTACATCAGAGCCCTCAAAACTGTGAATTTTTCCTCCTTTCAGCATAAAACTATAAATCAACCCAGGTTTACTCAAACATTTAATTAACCTTAAGGTCAATTCCTCAAGGTTAAATGTTATGGTCAAGGGGGGGAAATGGGAATTTTGCCATTGACTTCCATGCAATCAAGCTTTAGTCCTTTGTGAATTATTTAAATGAAAATGGTTAATATAAGCTATTGGAATAATGTACAAGTATATTTGTAAATAATTATCCAGTGGAAAAAATGCCAACATTCTCAGTCAGTAATATTTGTAATTAATTGTTCAAGCATCTCTCCGGTCAGAGTTTAAAAATGTTATAAAAAAAAATCAGGCAAGGTGTGGGATTTTGGCTGGGCATGTGACCAACTTTTTTTCATATTCTACTCAGAGGTGGTGGGGTGAAACTCAAAAATTCCAGTGGGGATGATTATCTATATTCCTTTGGTATAGACATTGGGCTGAAATACTTGCATTATTTACAGTTCCTGGTTTTGGTTGGGCCAGACATTCAACAGCATATGGGGGGGGGGGGGGGGGGGGGGGGGACAGCGGCGAGCTATAGTTTTAACTTTTGTTATTGTTTGTTTTTCACATTTGGGTCTTAATGGCCAGATTTTCTTAGGTATTTAGATACCTAAAGATGCAGATAGGCATGTAGATAGCAGATAGTAAAAGGGGGCATACTTTCAAAGGTATTTAAGTATTGTTGCACTGAGTGTTGCAATGCCTAACTGATTTAGGAGCCTATATCATGTCAAAAGGGTTTTAGGCACTTAGGAGCTGTCTGGACTTAGGCTCCTAAGTGTCTAAAACCCTTCTGAACATGATATATAGGCACCTAAATCAGTTAGGTGTTGCAAAACTGATCTCTTTTAAATATCTTTAAAAATCTGGCCTAAGTGCCTACCTGCATATTTAGACACCTAAATACCTTGGCAAGTCTAACCCTTAATCCTTAACAAAACCAAGAACTAATGAGGTAAATGAATACTTAAAAATCAACACAAAATTTAACTAAACTTTTTCACCAGTTAATAAAGATTGCGAGAACATGTTGGTTCTGAGTACAATTGAAATCATTCAGTTGTTTTTTATTCAATTCCAGATAGTTTGTCTGTCCATAATGCTTATCCAAACCAAATCACCAGACTTTTTTGGTGTTTGTCCTCAAATAGCATGTAATTACACTCACTGTTTGCAGATTCCTCCAATCCTTCGACATAAAGGGGCATATTGAATTTTATCACCAAGTGTAAGATAGTTTTTCAGCATACTTTATAAGTGTTGTATATTTATCTGAATGCCACTATTCTGATACAGGGATGGAGGGTGAAGTACAATAGTCATGAATGAGCAAAAGGGTGAAGATGAGGGAATAGATGAAGAAAGCACTATCTTGAAGTAACCGAGCAAATAAGCAAAAACACATATTTTGAAAAGACATTTCATTGTCTAGAAAGGGACATGATTAAGATGCATATGATAGTTTTTGAGGATAAGCCTATAGTGGGTGTTCTACTTCAAGTAATATATTCTTTCAAATCTCCTTGGAAGAGATCATGGTTTGTTTGCAACCAAAAGACTTGAAAGTGATCAAGGACCCAGTCCAGCTCCTGTTGAAATTAACTGGAGTCTTTCCATTGATATCAATGGGAGCTTGCTTTTGAGCCCTAACTGATTAAGTTTTTTGTGACAGTATAATCACATATTGCATTATATTTGTCACAATATACTCTAGGTCACTTAAATATTAAAAGTCACAGTGTATATTTGGGACTGATATGTTGCTTCTGGCCAGCGTCACCAAAACCTACTCTCTTTGTTTACTCTTTTTTTGTGAGCATATTCCTAGAAAGTCAGTGCTCATTAGACATTCGCACTATACCCCCATGCCTTAGGTCCTGCCCAAAATATCACATTGCACAACTAACTGACAGTATATCTACACTAGAAACACTAGTATTGTACTGCTTGTAGCAAAGACACTACAGTGATGGAATGAGTGCTTCCAACACTGTAGTAAATCCACATCTCCAGGAGGCGGTAAGTAGGTCAACGGAAGAATTCTTCCATCGACCTAACGGTGTCTACAACGGACTTAGCTCAGCTTAATTACATTGCGTAGGGTGTGACATTTTTCACAGCCCTGGGCAGCGGGTACCATAGGCTGGGGGTGGCTGTGTCTCCCCAAACACCCAGGCATGGCTCTGCCCACGCTCTGCCCCTAGATCCCCTGGTTGCGCTATGAGGCCTGGCTCCAGGGGCTGGGGACATGCCACCCTGCCTCCCGGTGATCCGGGGCTGCGGCCAAGCCACCCACCTTACCGCCCTCCTGGCGCGGCCGGCTGGAGGGGTTCTGGGCTCTGGTGGAGGTGCGGAAGGGGCAGGACATTGGACAGAAGAGGTGGGGCTGGGGCTAGCCTCCCCAAGCTGGCAGTTTACATGCTGCCAATGCCTGAGCAATGTAGTTAAGCCAACCTAACTTTGTAGTGTAGACCAGCCCTTAGGTGGAAATTAGCACATTATCAGTTAGATATTATGATGTAGCTTTTCCTTTCTGTATCTCCTGAAGCGAACAACTTCTGACATGGAGGCACCAATCCAATCTCTCTATATGGTCTGCATTTGGACCTATGTCATATGTTGTCACAACTCTCCCTAGAACTGAGTTGTGAGGGTGTGGGAACATCCTTCCTGCCTTTTTTTTTTTGGGGGGGGGGGGTGCATCTCTGCAATAGAGAAGGAAATCCGCTTAACTGTACAACAGTATCTGGAGAAGCTTATATTTGCATAGTACCTATCTTTTAAAGGGGGGAAAAAGAGGATCTGAGGAATTTTACACCTATCAAGCTAACTTTGGTCCAGTATTTTTCCCAGGAACAAATTATTAAACAATCCGTTTGTAAGCACCTAGATGATGATAGCCTTGTGACAAATCCGTATTGGCTATTAGTTAAGAACAAATCATGTCAAACCAACCTAATTTCCTTCTTTAACGAGGTTACTGGCACAGTGGCTGGGGGAAGAGGAAGCAGTAGATGTGACATATCTTGATTTTAGTAAGGGTACTGACAGTCCCACATAACATTCTCATAAACATATTAGGGAAATATGGTCTAGATGAAATTACTATAAAGAGGGTGCAAAAGTGGTTGAAAGACTGTACTCGAAGTGCAGTTTTCAGTGGTTCACCATCAAACTGGGACAACATATCTAGTGGGGTGCTGCAGGGGTCAGTCCTAGGTCCAGTACTATTCAATATTGTCCAGTTATGCTGAAAGGAGGACAGGAGACACTGGATGTGTTTTAATTAGGCCACAACTTATTCTTAAATGTCTGGAAGTACTCCCTAGATAAAAGTGTATAGTACAGGTAATTCCAAAATCATTTCAGTACATACCTGGGGGGGGTAGGAGGGGCGCGATTCTGTCAGCCCTCTTCCTTACCCCTCCTGGTCCCCAGCCAATCCATGACTGGGACCTCACCACCACCCCCATCTCAAATGAGGGTTAAAGTCTGTGGGGGGGGGAAAGGGGGCTGGGTGAATATTTGCGGAATTAGGCCCTAAATACAAAAATGACTGATACAATCAATAGAGTAGCCTCTGTGTTATGTATTTTGTTAAGTAAATTCCTTTCCTGGGGAGGCATGGGAAAAGGACATTACATGGGTGTATCTATGAAAATGGTCAGCAGGGAAATAGCAGTGTTGACTTTTAAACTGACATCTTTCGGTATCATTTAGCACCTGATCGAGACGAATAGCTCCTTTCAGACTGGTTAGACTGTCACTGGACCAGAAAAATTGCACTGATTTTCACTGGCATGTTTTCAGTGTTATCTTTATATCCATTAGGCTAGGAAAATTAAAAAAAAAGTTAAGCTGAGATTCTGGAGCACAATTCTGCAGTAAAGAGTGGATTTATACATGGGGTCTTAAATATAGTTCTGCCATTCAGTTCCACCTGAACACCCCTTTGTGCTACATAACTGAGTGATATATGTATTGGGATGTAAAACTTTTAAGACCTGAATACTGGTAAAATGACCCCTCTATTGGTCAGATTCTCCCAAGACCCAGGCCAAGAAATACCTTTATATTACACAAGTCTGTTAACTGTTTATAGACTATACTCAAAGAGGGTACCCAATTATCACCTCTCTGTCTCTTTAGAGATGGCCAGGTGACTTAGCTCCCCTTCCTGCCTATACTCTGAATACCTTAGGGCCTGAGGAAAAGCCCACTGAATCCAATAGGAACCTTTCAATTGACTAATTGGGCATCAAGACCCTGTCATTACACTCAGTCTCCAAATCCCATTAGAAGCATCTTCTGTGGACAGGTGGCTTTCTGCAGCGGTGGGAACAGAAAATCTTGCTGATCTTGTTGCTTTTACTGCTATTGTGACTTGTTAGAGTCAAGAAACCCCAGAGTACATTGGGATAAAAGAATAGGATAAAAGGAGAGACAGAGCTAAAGGAGTTCTGAATATACACTCCTAGCCCTGGTCTTCTGTTGACAACAGGATAATACTATGACTGTTACCAACAGATAAGAGTTCAGTGACCTGCATTTTCTTGAATGGAACATTGCCCAAATAATGATATTCTGACTCTTCCCCCCCCCCCACCTTCAAACAACACTAATATTCAGCATTCATCTTCTTCAGCAAGTTTATTTTCTAATTCTCTCATCCCTAGAATGAACTGCAGTTAGAAAGTGGCCAGCACCATTTTCAATGTTCATGATGAATTATGGCCACAGTTTTGAATAGAAATAGAATTTTAAGAAACATTTCTCTGAATTTAACCTTTACTGTTAACTTTTTATAAATGCCTGACCATACTTTACTATCATTCTTTGTGCAAACACCTTCTATGAGCAGGCATTTTACATGAACATTGAGAATAGAACATGTTCAGGGTTTTTTTCAGTCCAACCTTACATGGGCCTCTATTTCTGTGCCTACGAATTGTATATGGAATCTTTTTTTTTTTCCAATTATTTCTGCTTAACTAACTGAACTGCTAAGTATCTGATTTACAAGCACAATCAAGGATTTAGATGTCCTACTCACCTAATTTTTGGAAGCAAACTACTACACACAAAAATAGAAGCCATTTTCTGATATTTGGGAAAATCTAAGGCATGAGAATATTGGTTGGTCTTTCATGCACACTTTCAGTATAAATCCACATAAATAAAATAGTTTAACTTGATTAATCAATTACCACTGAAATTCATTTTCTTTCAAGAACACTAAGGCATGGTTTTTTCAATACTATTGTAAAGCTACAGGCAAAAAGCTGTCTCGTGGGAGGGTAAATATCTTAGGACAAACTTATCTGATCCTGAACTCTTAATGGATCATAATTCAAAGCGATAGCTCTGATTTTTGGCATTATGGGATCTAGTTCAGATTATAAATGGTATACAAATCAATTAATACAGATGGTACCACAGTCCATAACTGCTAGATGAGGGTCATGATTTCTCATTAGCCAATAGACTCCTATGCAGACTACATTATTTCCTGGAACTCAGTGCAAGCTATCTATCATAAATGTGATATTTTTACACCACTTAAAAGAAAGGTAAGTGAAAATACATCATTCCTGGCTAACACATCAACCCTTTCACCTTATAAATACATGAAAGGATCCAGCCTAGGATTCAGTGATTCCCTTGGCAGATTTTAAACTTGGATACAGAGCACATTATATAGTGTAAAAAGAAAAGGAGTACCTGTGGCACCTTAGAGACTAACCAATTTATTTGAGCATGAGCTTTCGTGAGCTACAGCTCACTTGCAACCGATGAAGTGAGCTGTAGCTCACGAAAGCTTATGCTCAAATAGATTGGTTAGTCTCTAAGGTGCCACAGGTACTCCTTTTCTTTTTGCGAATACAGACTAACATGGCTGCTACTCTGAAACCTGTCATTATATAGTGTGTGTATCACATTTTGGAAGAGAGTAACATCCTCTTATTCACTTGGTAGCACATGAAAGAGTATTGGTGGCCTCTCCAGTTAGCAAAGCTTGAGTGGTTTGTCATATAGCCAGACCCTTCCATTGTAACAGCAGCCTTAGTCAGCTATTCTGTATCATTTCTCCTAGCCTCATCTCTAATCATTCTTCACCACCTCATTTCTCTACCTACTTTCCATGACCCTTTTTGTCTCCTAGGCTTGCACCTTGGAATGTGCAACCACTTTTGCCAGCAGTTGGGATTGTCATCCCATTATTTTCTCATTTTCCAATGTAACAATAAGGGCAGCTACTTTTTGGAACCTATTCTTTTTTTAAAAAAAATAAGGACCATGCACTGCCTTGAGTACTGGCAGTGTATATACAATACACTTAGGGCCACACGTACAGTACTACATTGAAGGGCAGGTTAATAAAAATGAACATTGAGTATGTCCCTAGTTATTCCACATTAAGTGTATGCAATTCCCCAATATTGCTTCTCTAAACTGAATTTTAAATTCACCCACTCTTCTTACTGCTGCATTTGGTTAATCTATGTTAAGGCAAACCACTATAAAGGTTATTTGGTGAGATAACTGAAGGATACTAAAAGTTGTAATAATACGTAGGTTCTCCATAGCATGTTATAACTCCTGCACAAGAATGATGAAAAAAGGTTTAGATTCTGTTCTCCTTAACTAGAGGTTAAGCATCATTTACAAATGTTTTAAAGTTAACAATCCTATGAGAAGATTTCAAATACCCTACTTCTCTGGCTATTTTAATGTTCTGTTACAAACAATGACATGAAACATTTAAGGACAGTTGTGATTGTCAAGGGAACCACCATGGGATGCCAAAGGCAGAATGAAAAGAAGGGAAGAAGTCAAATAAGGGAAGGAGGAGGTAGAGCAGTAGATAGTGGCAAGGAGGCAGAACAATCACAGCAGACAGAGAGAGAGAGATACCACAGCAATACATACCCAAACTGTATATGTGAGGCTGCAATTCCATCACTGGATCCTGATAACATTAACAAAGCACTTGAACTTCACTCCTGGGGTTTATGCTGTCACCAGAATCCATTGATGGAAATGCAGAATTCTGTGTATTATTTGACACAATCAATAAAAAAAAATAAGAGCGAGAAAGTGAATTCATTCCATAATACCCCAGGGGTCTATTCTGTCACTGATAAGTGTGCATAGCATCCATTAACAGTGATAGAAGTTACAAGTGTATATCGACAGTAAAAATAGACCTCCACTATGCTTATAGGTTCACAAACTCTATGGAAATGTGAGAAAGATATTTTTCTTCCAGCTGAAAGCTCAATTTTATCAGGGTAGATTGCTCCCAAATGACCTTGGTACGGAGTTAAATATTGCTCACTGGTACTATTGAGAAAATATTTACAATGTTTAGTTGGAGGAATGTTTTCCTGTTTAGAAAAAAACATTAAAAATGAATGCTGCAGTGAACTGGTCAGAAGAGAGAGACTGCTGCTTCTATTTAGCTGCTATAGTGTGTTGCTTGCACTGAGGCAGTTAGTGAAATCAACACCAAGTGGCAGATACAGAGAGCAGCTTGAAAGAAGCCCTGGGAAAGGATGGCTTTACCACCTGTACTATTTCTGTAAATTGTGGCACAACAGGGCTCAGGCTAGGCAGGAAGATCATGGTGGTGGTTTGTTTTTTTTTTAAAATAGATCAGTTATTTTGATTCTGATGGATGTGCAGGTGTTTTGAGAAGTCAGAGGGAAAACTTTTTTTTTTCCTTTAAAAAGAAATGGTCCGTAAGTCGACTATTTGTCAACTAAATATAAGATAGATAATAGTGTGGGGTGATCATGAGGGACATAGTATCTCTGAAGATAGGATTCAGCTAGGAAGGACAATAATTTTAGAATGTCACTTTAAAATACACACTATGAGCATGTTTTAAAGTTATGGTAGGTCACACTTAGGTTTGTGTTTTTGTTTGTTTGTTTAGTATTTAGTAAAGTAAAAGGAAAGCTTACCCACTAGATAGGTTCTTCCAATCCTGCACAGCTCTTGTTAAAATATTGATATAAATGTTTTGCTGCCCACTCTCCCTCCTCATGCACATGGTATGGAGGTCAACATGCAGAAGATGTGCAGAGTTATTTCAGCTGCTCTGCATTACCCTACATGCTCTGCTAAGGATATCAACAATTTGGCCAGTGAAGCTGTATAATCAAGAATGGGATGGGGAAAAAAAAAACAAACAAACAAAAAATCAAGGATTTCCAAAGTTATTTTCTCTTAAGCTGTAAAACTCAAATGCCAAAGATAAATAAACTTATTTTGAGTGCATCAAATGGGTTCTTAAATGTGTTTAAAACTGTTCCAAGCTGCAGATGCATTTCAGTCTGGATTCTGGTGCCCACTTTATAACATACACATTAAAAAGAAGGGTGAGTTTAATTTAAAAGTAGGACAGTGTTCCACGTCCATGTGTTTACATTGGGATTTTTGTGGGGGAAGAGGGTGACAGCACATGTCATTTGCTGATGTCTGTAGTCTCTTTTTTTGGACTTTGATTGGATTGATTCTCTTCAAGTTTAATAGGTTTGCCACGATAATCTTTAGCTGGCCTGGATATGATTCCCTGCTATTTTTAATATAAATGTAGTATTTTTAAATCCATCTCAAAACCAGATTTTGTCTTAAGCAGCTGTGCTTAAATTGTAAAATCTCACCCTTGGGTCTGGTTCCACATCTGGTAACACCCAGCTAGCATTTACAAGTTACTTAGAGTAATTAAAAGAGGTTTGAAATAACCCACAATATTAGAGAGAGAATTCACGATTTAAGATCTATTTTGATTCCCAACCAAATTCAGTGAGAATTTTATAAGTAGCTGGGCACTTCAGTTATTTCTAAAGGTGTTGATCAAAATAAGTACATGTTGAGGAAAGTAAAGGAAGGCTTGTAAATGGGTGGAGATTGGGTAACATTAAGCCACCATAATTACTAGTCATCATTATGTCTCCACTTTGATGTCAACTATGTGCTTTCTTTTGTCTCTCAGAAAGGAAGAAACTTCAAAAGCTTTAATTTCAAGACAATAAAGGGCCCATATTAATGTATGTGCAGACTTTAACTGCAAATGGAAAAAAGTTTTAGTCTGATGAGATATAAAGGGAGTTGGGTTAGTGCTAACTATGCTTTATGTGTATTATATATATTATACACATATGCAATTATATATATGTGTGTGTGTGTAATGAAATGATTAATTCTGTCATGTTTCAACATTTCAACTAATAAATATATATAAAGTCTCTGTATAAAATTTCTTGACACATTTGATACCAAATGGATTTCAAATGTGACAATATATTTAAAACATTTACTATATCAACAATTTTCTGGATGTCCAAAGTACAAAATGTCAAAGCTTACAACAGTATAGTGGGGACTGATTGGGCCACGTTATACAGTCATTGTAGCCATTATCCCTGTTGACTTAAATGTTTTGCACAGGTGTAGCAAAGGGAAGAATTTGGCCTGCTATGATTTATTTTTAATTTAAAAACACATTGGCATAGCAATTTGCTTTTGGAATGAAAACACTGTGGATGAATACGAATATCAGTGCAGAGCTCCAAGGCCCCAATCCAAATTGCGGAGCTCCAAGGCCCCAATCCAAATCCCTTTGAAATTAATGGGAGTCCTTCCATGGATTTCAACAGCCTTTGGATTTGGCTCTAATGATACTTTAAAGTACAGATTAAAACTATATTGCATTGGTTCTTCGGTCTTTGATGCATACAGGTGCATCCAGAGAGGAAGGA